>NC_142928.1:196170523-196180523 GCF_046866305.1 Octopus bimaculoides
TGGGAGATTTGAACGTGAATATCTAATCTCTGTTGTTTTTCGTCGTCAGAAAACACCTTCTCTCTTTTAAATGAGGTGCATCAATAACATTCGCGATTCAACGGTTTAAGGAAAGTTTGAGAAAGCGCGTTGTTTCGACATCGTTAAATGCAATTCAGTCTAAAGAGGAGGAGGAGAAATCCTGAATTATTGTCTGTTTGGCAGACATCAGCAAACATTAGAAAATAATTTATTTGCCGATTCCTAAACTGGTACTCCGTCAGTTACGACGACGAAGGGTCCAGGTGATCCGATTAACAGAATGGTCTGCTCGTGAAATAACGTGCAAGTGGCTGAGCACTCCACAGACACGTGTACCGTTAATGTAGTTCTCAGGGGCATTCAGCGTCGCTCAGAGTGTGACAAGGCTGTCTCCTTTGAATTACAGGTTCAGCTCATTTTTGCCAGCTGAGTGGACTGGAGCAACGTGAAATAAAGTGTCTTGCTCAAGAACACCGTGTGCCACCGAGAATCGAACTCACGACCTCACGACCTCACAATCGTGAGCCGAATGCCCTAACCACTTAGCCAGGCGCCTTTAAACAAGAGGTCATGCTTTTCTTTTAGATTCATGGGTTTAGTGAGGTAGCTTTGACTGAG
This sequence comes from Octopus bimaculoides, assembly GCF_046866305.1. Taxonomy (NCBI): domain Eukaryota; kingdom Metazoa; phylum Mollusca; class Cephalopoda; order Octopoda; family Octopodidae; genus Octopus; species Octopus bimaculoides. Next base: position 196,171,163 of record NC_142928.1, read on the forward strand.
GAGGCACAAAGCGGGGTTGAAACACCTCGGTGTATCGAAGTCTACTTACATCGGTGAATCTCGTGAGTGTTATGGACACTCATCATCTAAACAGGGAGGATATTCTGCGATGAGGAAAAGTAATCTCACTGATAACTATTCCTAAAATGGGCAAGGGAGAGAATTTCAGAATTTCTATTGCCCAAAAATTAAATGGAGATGAATAGAAAGGGTAATATGATCATTTGCTGTTATGGGGGACCACTGCGGACACATTTAGCTTTATTAGACCCCGATCTTGCGGGGAATAGTCCACTCCTAACTACAAAGACCTCAGAACGACTAATTGTTTTGTGTGGAAATAATTGAACAGGTAAATTAAAATAACGACATTGGAGTTATTCCTAGGGAGGCTTTCTGCAAAAATGACGAAGTTAAGCGCAAGCTACCACATTTAGCATAGTGAGCGAAGCATCCTTTGAAATTGTAGTCACAATGGAAAGAATGATGAGCATTAATGGCAGTTACTACCAGAGTTGCAAAGAAGAGAAACAATACATACGTGCATATATACATTCATTGTGAGCCCTTAGGCTGCGGCCATGCTGGAACATCGTCAGTGAAGTTGCCAGATGGCAGCTACGCGACTCGAACCTGTACCCGCTCGGATACCGGCTGAGAGCTCTAACCATTAAGCTAAAAAGGCCCACCGACAGCAATTACCGTCTGTTTTAATGTTAAATTATAGCTTTCCAATGCGACAATATTTTATAATCAAACTTTGGTGGTGCTGAATATGGTTGGTATTTTGCAGACAAGAAAGTAAGTTTTGAACGCAGTGAAGCTGTAAGAACAGCAGAAAAAAATTGGGGATTTACCCTTAAAACGGAAAAAAAAAGTTGTCTGAAGGCGGCTACGGGGACCAAACCCGAACCACTCAGATACCGGTGAATCAACAGGGATGTATCTCTCTCTCTCTCTCTCTCTCTCTCTCTCTCTCTCTCTAATATATATATATATATAATAGTATAAATAATATATAAATATATGCATATATTCATACATATATGTACATACCTACATCTATATGTAAACATACATGCATATATGGGTACAGGACATAAAAAAAAGTTGAACACAATGAGAAACAAATACATAAAGACAGAAAATGAACTTTTTTCGAACAACGAATAAAAAACAGAGAAACGAGACATGCAACATAAAGAGTATACCCCTTCGTCAGTTGTCCCTGTTCCATCTACTCCAAATATAGTGCACACTTAAACACATAAGAGGTATCTATCATAGGATTCCTTGCACGCTAGAAAGACCAGCTAAGTTCCAAACCACTATTAGAGATAAAACTTCGAAGGGAATGAAAAATAAAAAACATTTACCATCTAGCTCCTGGACCATGGTTTCTGACTTATTTTAGCAAATAAAATAATTTGCCAGGTGAGGTCTGTCTGTCTGTCTTTTTGTCTGTCTGTCTTTTTGTCTGTCTGTCTTTTTGCCTGTCTGTCTTTTTGTCTGTGTGCATAGTATTCCAAGGATCCAGAAGAGAGCCAAGATATAGTTGAAAGGGAGAAATCTTCTTGTCCAATTGCAATGACCATTTGTCACTCATATGGAATTTGATTTATGACAACGATCCAACCACCCCGCCATCTAAGCATTCCGTATGTTCAGTCAAGCAGTTCTTTTCCAATCAAAACATTAAGCCAATGCTCCTGCTCACTCAATTGCCAATCTTAAAATCGATCGAAAATCTTTGGGATGAAATCAATAATGACATTCTAGAAATTGTCAAATCTCAACAATCTATTCAGCGCAGTCAAAGAATTCTGGGAAGAAATTCCTGATTCTCGTTGCCAGTTCCTTGCTTGAATCTTCATCTCACAGATGTCAAATTGCCATTAACGAAGAATAGATTATCACACTGGATGCTGGTATCTGTTACTTGTTTCAGTCATTAGACAGCGGCCATGCTGGGGCACCACCTTCAAGAATCAGTTTTAGTCGAACGAACCGACTGCTGTACTCATTATTTTAAAGCCTTGTACTTATTCTTCTCGTTCTCTTTTGCCGAACTGCTAGGTTACGGGGATGTAAACACACCAAGACCCGTTACCAAGTTGTGGAAGGGACAAATACACACACACACACACAAATATATATATATATATATATATATATATATATATATATATATATATATATATATATATATATATATATAAATTCATTAATTAGAAATATTCAATAGGAATATGATATGCTGAATTTATATTGAGTGCTCGTATATATTATGGCATCAATAATATTAAATTTTATTTTTATAAATTTAAAAATATTAATGCAGTTAATACGAGCTATTATATATATATATATATTTATTTATAAAAAACATATGTAGATATGTTGGAGTTAGGAAATCAATATTCGAAGCTTTCAAAAGGATGTATATTTTTTATAACACATACTTTTTGCCTTAAGTTATAAAAATATAGAAAAAGTTATATTATATATATATAAAAAAATAGATGTAAAAATATAATAATAAATATAAGTTTAAATATAAAAATATGTATGTGTGAGTGCATATCTACATTTAAACTAGTAAAAATATTGCGCGAGCAACTAAGTGGTTTGTGCTCCACCCTTGTTCAAAGTCTATTCGGATATTACTAACTCATAGAACCGCTTTTATCCGGTTTCATAATAGATCGAGATCACAACTTTGTTTGCAAAGGGGACCCCAAGTCCGTCACTTTCAGCTGAGTGAACTTGAACAACGCGAAATGAAGTGTTTTGCTCGAGACCACAAAACACTGCCTGGTCCGGGAATCGAAATCACAATCTTGCGATCAGGAGTGCGACACTCTAACCAATAGATCGCACCCCTTCACTTATATGTTCACCACATCTCCGAAAATAAATACGGGAAGCTATAGAGCATGGATGAATGCGGGACGCGAAACCTTTGACGCTCCACCTGATATTTTATGTAGTTCACTCAGCTTGCTTTATAAATACATATATACGTACGTACGTACATAGATATATACGTACATACATACATACACAAACACATACATATATATATATATATATATATATACATATATACACACATACATACATACATATACAAACACAGATACACTCACATACATACATACATACATACATACATATACACATACATATACATATATACATACATACATACATATACATATATGCATACATATATACATACATATACACATACATGCATACATGCACAAACATATACATACATATATAAACACATACATATATACATGCATGCATAAACAAACACACACATATACGGACATATATACATACATACATACATGCATACATGCATGCATACATACACAAACACACACACACACACACACATATATATATATATATATACATACATATACAAACAAACGTGCACTCACATACATACATATACACCTATATATGCATACATACATACATACATACATACATACATATACACATACATGTACATATTTACATACAAACACAAACACATACATACAAATATAAAGACATACATATATACATACATACATATACAAACACACACACATACATACATACATATATACACAAACACATACATACATACATACACACATACATACATGCATACATACATATATACGTACATACATACACAAGCACATGCACACATGCATACATATAAACGATTGTCAATTTGATTGGTTCATCCATTTTACTGCTTTTGAGAGGGAAGGATCCATTTTTTTTTTTAGCTAATCCAAGGTAATAATAATTAACATGTAGGATCGTCTTTAATCAATTTATTTCGTAAGTAATGGAAAAAAAAAAAAAAAAAACGATGTGGATTAAAAAAAAATCCCCAAAATTAATCACATATAAGTATTTCTATCTTAACTGGATCTCCTCGGTTGGAGTGTCGAATTTCAGGTATTTGAAGAGGGAAATTGGAGAGAAAGGGTTTGAGCGGAGAAAAAAGAAGAAAAACTGGAAAAAATATTTCGTAAACATTTGTATGTATGTATGTATGTATGTATGTATGTATGTATGTATGTATGTATGTATGTATGTATGTATGTGTGTGTATGTATGTATGCATGTATGCATGTATGTATGTATATATGTATGTATGTGCAGATATGTATGTATGTATGCGTGTATGTATGTATGTATGTATGTGTGTGTATGTATGTATGTATGTGTGTATGTATGTATGTGTGTGTGTGCGTGCGTGTGTGTATGTATGTATGAATTCATGCATGTATGTATGTATCCATGCATGCATGTGCATATATGTATATGTATATGTGTGTATGTATGCATGTATGTATGGTATGTATGTATAATTTATGTATGCGTTTATATATATATATATATATATATATATATATATATATATATATATATATATATATATATATATATATATATATATATATATATATATATATATATATGCATGGCCGCAGCTCTAAGCTGAAACATAAAAAAAAATATATATATATATATATGGTGCATTGTATGTATGTATATATATATTTATAAATACACACACACACACATACACACATATATATACATATATATTTTTGTGTGTGTGTGTGTGTGTGTGTACATATACGTATTCATATATCCTGTAATCAAAATTAGACTGTTCTTAAATCGTATTATATTCTGTAAATTAACTCGTGGAATTATTCCTCATTTCGTGAAATTACTTCCGAAATGTCTGTGAGAGTCGCTGACGATTGAAGCTTTTTGTCTTTGCTTTCTTTTTTCCTCTAATTTTGATGGAAATTTTAATAACTTAGGAATTTATTGCGCACGGCATTCAGTATTACACTTTTTAAACTTAATTCTGTCTCTGCAAACATACATACATACATACACACATACATACATACATTCGTTCATTCATTCATTAATTTATACCTACCTACCTACCTACCTACCTACCTACCTACCTACGTATCTACCTACCTACCTGCACACACACATACGCACACACACATACGCACACACATATATATATATGCATATGTAAACACACATACACATACACACACACAAGTATGTATGTAGGTATGTAGGTTGATTCATTAATTTATACATACATACCTATCTATCTACCTACACACACACACACACACACACACACACACACACACACACACACATATATATATGCATATATATAAACACACACATACACACACACACACACACACACTCACACACACATAAGCATGTATGTATGTATTATGTATTATGTATGTATGTATGTATGTATGTGTAAACTGTATAAGATATGTCGATGATACAGTGTCATTGACTGACAGCAACGAGAAATTAAAACAAATTTGTTGATTCAGTAAAAGAACAGAGAAGAAATGCGTAAATATAAATGTGCAAAAAGACAGAAATAATGGTAATTAGTGAGACAGGACAGAAGGAAAGAAGTCTGAAAGTAAATGGCCAGAAGCTTGAGCGAATCAAAAAGCTTGAAGTAAAGCAGGAAAGTCTCTGTGAAGAAGCTGGTCGAAGTATAAATAAAGCTAAAATTGCATTTACCTCTATGAGGCAGGAATTCGGACAATGTACAGATAAAAGGAAAAAAAAAAAAAAAAAAAAAAAAAAAAAATGAGAGAGACACTTTCGAGATGCGGGAAGACAGAGTAAGAGATGCTGAAAGTCTAAAGACATCTACTGCCAAGAATTAAGTCTACAAATGTAATGAGTTTCGAACTCAGAATGCGCCATGTTTGGATGCGTCGCGTTTAATCAAATAATAATATAAATAATATATATATAAGCACACTAACACACACACAGACACACACAGACACACACAGGCACAAACAGACACACACACACACACACGCACATACTCGCGCACGCACGCACGCACACATACACACATATACATATATGGGTACAGTACGTCACCAACAGCAAACAACATGAAATACGAAAACAAATGAGTTAAATACGTAAGTAACGAGAGAAAAAAATGGAAAACAGGACAAGTAACATAAAGAACGACCCCTCATCAGTTGTCAGCTGTCTATCTACTCCTCATTTTGAGCATTGAACGACAATATAGGAGCAATGATGGCGAACCGTACTGTACTCTTTCACCACAACTTCTCTCTCAGTCTTTCTTCTTCTTTCTGTTGTACCTGTATTTCAAAGGAGCCAGCTTTGTCACACTCTGTGTCACGCTGAAAATCTCCCCGAGAACTACGTTAAGGGTACACGTGTCTGTGGAGTGCTCAGCCACTTGCACGTTAATTTCACGAGTAGGCTGTTCTGTTGATCGGATCGACTGGAATCCTCGTCGTCGTAACCGACGGAGTACCACGATATATTAAGTGTATGCGCATGCATACATATACCACACACTTAAATCTCTTTGAGTATTTTACTCCAACAAAGAGATCAGCGAGTCCAAAACGATTTATTGGTCATTTCGTTCGTTTTGAATTTGGAATTAATCAGAAGTTTTTAGTAGGCGTAGGAGTGGCTATGTGGTAAGTAGCTTGCTTACCAAACACATTGTTCCGGGTTCAGTCCCATTGCGTGGCATCTTGGGCAAGTGTCTTCTACTATAGCCTCGGGCCGACCAAAGCCTTGCGAATGGATTTGGTAGACGGAAACTGAAAGAAGCCCGTCGTATATATGTATGTATATATGTATGTGTGTGTGTATATGTTTGTGTGTCTGTATTTGTCCCCCCAACATCGCTTGAAAACCGATGCTGGTGTGTTTACGTCCCCGTAATCTAGCGGTTCGGCAAAAGAGTCCGATAGAATAAGTACTAAACTTACAAAGAATAAGTCCTGGGGTCGATTTGCTCGACTAAAAGGCGGTGCTCCAGCATGGCCACAGTCAAATGATTGAGACAAGTAAAAGAGTAAAAGAGTACTAACGTGATAGGATGGTACAATTAATAAGTGCGTTCGAGGTGTCGATATTCACTTGTGAGGTTTCTCATGAGTGCGACTGACGAAATCTGCTTCGCAATGATAGGAAGAGCCGACATCAAAGGATCAAAAAGCGACGTCGCTGCGAACGCTTGGCCGCCACATAGGAATCCAGTACAATCTGTTACATGGTCGGGTCATCGGCGACTAAACTTGCACCCCCACCACTAGGCTTGCCTGATGAGTAGGTCTGTTAGAAACCCAGTAGCTCGTTTTAAGCCACCAGGATCGACAGATGCTAAACCCCAAACCGGTAGACCTCATAAAACTTCACCAAGACAGGATCGTATTATGGTTAGAATGTCACTGAAAGACATATCGTATTATGGTTAGAATGTCACTGATGTTTAAGAGTGCTGCTGAGATATCCCACGAGCTTAAGTCCACTTCCAATGTTAACATATCGCGCAAAACAGTTTCTCGGAGGTTACGAGGTTCTCGGTTGCTTGCTCAGGCACCAGCAAAGAAACCTCTGATCTCCAAGAAGAATCAAAGAGCCCGTCTTCGTTTCGCTCACGGACATGTCGTTTGGACAGAAAAACAGTAGTCGCAGGTTCATTCTAGCGATGAATCGAAGTTTAATGTGATTGGTTCCGATGGCGGGATGTACGTCTGACGAAGAAGTGGCGAATGGTTGTCTCGTGCATGTGTGAAGAAGACAGTGAAATATGGAGGAGGCAGTGTAATGGTATGGGGAGGGATTTCTGCTGCTGGTTCTGGTCCACTTATTCGCCTACAAGAGACTGTCAATGCTGAAACATACAAGCAAATTCTTAGACTGTTTGCTTTTCCACATCTCTGATCCTCGTCAGTTCAACCTCTTATCTTCGTGCAGGACGACGCTCCCTGTCACACTGTGAAGAGAGACAAACATTTTTTGAGTGATGAAGGGGTTGATCTCATGGAGTAACCACCTCAAAGTCCTCATCCCAACCCTATAGAAAACGTTCGGAAGATTATTGGAGCTCGGGCGCGAAGGAGAAATCCAAAGAACCAAGATGAACTCCGTGAATTATTGAAAAACGAATGGAACAATATTACTCCATCATTTTGCAAGAAATTAATTCAGTCCTGTGGCAACAGATGTCAGGAGGTCATTGATATTAAAGGGCTGTTCACAAAATATTAATAGTAAGGGTTTCTTTTTTATTCTTGTTCCATTTTTCATTGTTTTTCTAAGCGACCCTTAACTTTTGGCCGTTGCAGTTTGGAAGATTATTAGTTTATTTCCTCATAACTTACAAAATATTTATTCCATTCACTTGAAAATATCACGAAAGATAGATATTAGATATATCAAAATGTGTGCAAAATATCTAGTCTCAACGTTGTGGTTACCTTCTATAATTCTATAATAAATATTTCAAAACACTTGTTCTTACTGATCCTTATATTATGGCCGCTACTGTGTGTGTATATATATATATATATATATATATATATATATATATATATATATATATATATATATATTTATGAATACACACACAGATATAAACACACACATACACACACACACACACACACACACACACACACACACACACACACACACACACACACACACACATAAATATGTATATACATATGCATATATGGGTACAGGACATCACCAACAGTAAACAACGTGAAATACGAAAATAAATGAGTTCGATACGCAAACAACGTGAGAAACAAATGGAAAACAAGTAACATAAAGAACGACCCTTCATCAGTTGTCGGATGTCTATCTACTCCTCATTTCGAGCATTGAACGACAATATGAGTCTTCGAAGATAGTTGCTCCCATAAATATCAAAATAAAATTTTGGATTTATGGAGGGTGAAAGTTGGGAAAAAAACAGGACAGTGGAGACATATAAGGAAACCGAACGAAAACAAACATGGAGGGTCGTTAAACCTGAACGAGGGGAAAATAGCGAACGCTGGAGAAATATTTTCTTTGAAAAGAGAAAAGATAGGAGAGAGAGGTAGAATACGTTCAGTCCTTAGGACAGTTCTGAAAGAAAAGAAAGATGATCACGTGAAGAAAAGAAAGATGGACGATGGTCACGTGTGAGCAACGAGAGAGAGAAAAAGAGAAAGGGGAGAGAGATAGATAGATAGAAAACGGTGAAGGGGAGAAAAAGATAGGGGACACATATAGATATAACACACACACACACACACACACACACACACACACACACACACACACACACACACACACACACACACACACACACATATCATGCTTGTTCGACCAGTGAACATTGTTAGGTAACGCTAATATTTTTCCTGAGCCGTTCCATGTTATTTTGCTTTATAAGACACAAAAAAAAAACTACTTCATTACC
>NC_142928.1:196185523-196213023 GCF_046866305.1 Octopus bimaculoides
TACACACGCACTACACACGCACTATACACGCACTACACACGCATGTTATGTGTTTGCATATAGATGCACATAATCGCGATTACTTTCATACATAACATATATATATATATATATATATATATATATATATATATATATATATATATATATATATATATATGTACATATATATATATATATATATATATATATATATATACATACATAAACATCTATATATGTAATTCCTACTGAACTTCAAGACTTCAGATTCTGTTTGTTCTTTCTTCCCCCCACCAGTGGGCGCTGTCGTATGTAGAAACGATTTCTTGGTGTTCATAATATTATCAATAGTGCTGATAATGTTATCATATTCTTCATAAATTCCAAGACTTCACTTGGATATAACTGTGTTGTATTTTTGTCGGTCGAATGAGGTGAGTCTACAGTATGTTTTATGGTCTGTTTTTTAAAACCAATGAAATATTGTAATATTGCGATTCCATGAACCTAATCTGGTGTGATTCCCAATTTTAAGAACCGAAAGCTCGAGTATTGTTTGCTAAATAAGCTTTATTTTTTTTAAAGAAGTTTTTAAACTATATTTGGGGTGATATTCGATGTTTTACTTGTGATCTTTAAGAGTGATGTATGATGACTGCATGACATTTCTTCGCGGTAGTCACTTTTTAGTTAAGCTGTTTATCTCAGGTTTATAATATCTATAATATGAGCTTGTCTAGTATGTCTTAGGGATGTTGTCTCTGAGCTGTCTAGATTGTACATACATCGTTGAGTATATATTAAGCTTTGCAATATTTTATTAACTTATTTTCTTGATGCGTCCAGTTACAGCAAAAGCAGCCAAGCATTCTAAGTTGAGGCTATCACGTTGCACCGTCTGAAGTCACTTAGATTACAAAAATATCGCAGAACTTTTGACTCAGCACAATCTTTTTGACTTACCTCAGAATGTCTGGTTGTCAGATGGCTACTTGAAGGGTGACAGTGGGTCGTTGAGGATTTCAAAATTATGGAATGCATGGAAGACAGAACTGAATATGTTTTGCTCCTCTCAAAACACTGAATTTAGTATGTTAACATTAATTTTTGTCTTTCTTTCGCATGGAGTTTGCAGGTAATTTGTTCTCAATTTTAATTTTTTACTTAATTTTTTTTATTCTTACACGTGTATAATATTCTACATTTACTTAGTTCTCTTACCAATACTTTGGCAGGTATATATATATGAGAGGTTTTGGTATCCAGAAGACCCAAAAGGCAGGTAAGCCTATGTAAGTGCTACGGAAGGATCGCTATTTCCTTCTATTTAACTCTCTCTCATATCGTCTCTGATGATGGGGTATCTTTTATATCCCTGAAACAGCTGTAAGGCTACCCTTCTCTTCTCTTTATAAAATGTCCAAGAAATTTCACACTACCTTAGCTTTGTTGCCTCATTTTATTTATCCTATATATATATATATATATATATATATATATATATATATACATACACTATATATATATATATATATATATATATATATATATATAGTATATATATATGTAGTATATATATATATATATAATATATATATATATATATATATATATATAGTATATATATATATATATAGTATATATATATATATATATATATATATATATATATATATATATATATATATACTATATATATATATATATATATATATATATATATATATATATATATATTAATCATATATATATGATTAAATATCATAAATATATATGCGTGTTAATAGCCATATATACAAGGGTGCTAAGAGAGGATCTAGCAGATTGATCATGAGAGCTATTCATGCAAGTTGATCTGTATAAACGTACGTATATATAGATATACGTGGCGCTTAGTAGTATACTGGTAAGCGCTTTATATGTGTTAAACAATGGTCACTCTATGACCGACCATGACATTTAACTTCCTAAAAGATATATCTATCTTTATCTATTTGGCTGTCTGTCTGTCTGTATACATACATATGTATGTGTGTGCATACATACATACATACATACATACATACATACATACGTATGTATGTGTGTGTGTATACATACATATGTATGTGTGTGTGTATATATGCATATATATATATATATATATATATATATATATATATATATATATACCATAGCATTTACAAACATACATGCTTGCATACGCTCATGTATACATACGCTCATGTATACATACGCACGTACATACAAATATACTCGCATGCATACATATACGTTCACATACGTACGCATCTATATATGTGCATACACAAACACACACACACACTTATATACACACAGACATACATATACACATTCATGCATAGTTATCCCCCCCCCACACGTATACTATAAACATGAATACATACATATATTTACGCATAAAAACCACCATTCCTTCACTAACCCCACAACCTTATAGAGAGTTGGGCGAAACATTGAAAATAAATATGAGAAAAGATATAAAATATTCATAAGTCTCAAGATAAACATTAAAAAATCTTTCCGATTACCACTTTGTAAATAATTTTGAAAAAGTGATATACTGAAAATAGAAATAAAATAGACACAGGAATAGAAATACATAGAACTATCTTTAGAAGCCCCTAAAGGTAAAACAAGCTCACACACACACACACACACACACACACACACACACACACACACACGTATGTATGTATTTATTTTTTCTCTCGTCTGCTCTATCGTTTTTCTATGAAGCAGACGACGCTATACATGCACGGTTACTCAATTATAGTTACAGCTTGTGCTTCGAACGTCTCTCTCTATTAAATATGTATTATCCGTTGTTTTTGCTGTTCCCCGAAGACTGTGCGCTTTATATCATAGACACAAGCAAGAAACATCTGCACTCATTTGACTCGGTTATTCTTATGTTCCATTCTGGAAGAACATGAAAAAAAGCAAAACAAACAACAAAAAAAAGCTATGGATACCGCCCTCAGTTTATTAAAATAAAGGAGAATATCTATTAAAACTGTCAAAAGGAAGAACTGGTGGTTTGTCAGGTTAATGGTGATGGAGAATAAGTGTTATATGTACGTTTTCTTGTGATTTATCTTTCGAGGGAACATCAACGATATTCTTTCTTAGTTCACTTAGCTGTGGGTAAGAGATTACCTGGTCCTACATAGCAGTGTCGGGCAGAAAGCTTCGTGGTGTCGTTCCAGGCTTTCTGTGCTCTGAGTTCAAACTCCGCACAGATCAGCTTTGCCGTTCATCTTTTCGGGGCCGGTAAATGGAGTAAATTTTAAGGTAGATAAAAGTAAGACCCTGGACATTACTGTCTTGATTCCAAGGACACATCTGACCGGATTACTGGTTTCGATGGCGAATAAATTCCCCTTGATCGGAAGGCTATTTCATCGCAAGAGTTACTCATTTACAGTCGAGTGAACTAGAACATCGTCAAATGAAGTGGTTTTGCTCAAAATCACAACGCACCACTTACTCCATAAATCGAAACTACGATATTGCGATCGGGAGTGCAACGACCAGATCATTAGTCCACGCATCTTCACTTTTAGGCAGCTAAGATGATGGAATTGTTAGAGGTTAAATTTATCCCCTCTTAAACGTGGATGTTCTCTCACAACAAAATTTACTGCGGTATTTACCATGAGAGAAATTCTCATATAAGCTTTTGGTGCAGAATGCGCGCTTGTTTGTTTATATCGCCAGCGGGGAGATAACACCCAAACAACTCCAACCGACATCACCAGGTCACGTAATTTCGATTTTCCTTGATCTCATCGGTGATGGACACTCGACCGCTAGAGATAGCAGCGACTCATCTCTCTGCTAGCGAAATAGAGAGAATTACGTTGATGATGATGATGATGACGGTGGTGCTGCTGCTGACGACGGCAACGACAACGTCGACGATGATGGTGACGATAATTATTATGATGATGACGATGAGGATGAATAAAAAGAGTAATAAATAATAGGTATAAATTATATAAAACAACAACGCAGAATACATCTGACAACAGCCTCCGAGAAACAACGACGACGACGCCCAACACCACCACCACCACCACCACCACCACCACCACCACCAACTACTACTACTACTACAACAACAACAACAACAACAACAATAATAGTAATGATTTCAAATTTTGGCACAAGGCTAGCAATTTCGGGGAGCGGGTAGGTCGATTGCGTCGACCCCAGTACGCAACTGGTACTTATTTCATCGACCCCGAAAGGATGAAAGGGAAAGTCGACCGCGGCGGAATTTGAACTCAGAACGTAACGGCAGACGAAATACCGTTAAGCATTTCACCCGGCGCGCTAACGATTCTACCAGCTTGCCCTGATGCAATAGCAGTCAGTGACTCCCATGGCTTCTGATATTAACTGATTGGAAGTGTTATCATGTACACGTCTTGTCTTTGTATAAAAGATGGGCTACAGCAAATATTCTGCTTAATAGCACAGATTTGCTTGTCAGTTGTTTGACCTTAACCAGTTGAGCATGTCCCTTGGTGGCTGACGATATGTGCATCTCTGATCATGAGCAGAAGTAGTGGAGGAACATCATAGCCATGTGTTGAGAGGAATTCTTTGGGGTTTGAATAATCCACTCCTGGAAACATGGGTGTTTCGTTCAACATCCTTAAACAACCTTTATTCAGGGACCTTTTGAGTGGGATGGGCTACTCGACCTGAAGAAAATTCTAACTGCGCTATTTCTCTTGATATGAGATCCCCATGTCACACACATATGGTTGTGATGCATGTGCCTGGTGTACCCTTATCAGACGGGTAGTCATGATGGGTATTCTGGGCTTCGTCTATTTTACTCCAGTGTCACTTTGATGGCATGCGTTGCTCCCTCACTCAATAATAATAATAATAATAATAATAATAATAATAATAATAATAATAATAATAATAATAATAATAATAATTGCCCGGATGCAGTACCAGGCAGTGGCTCTCATGGCTTCTGATCTTAATTGATTGGAAGTGTTATCATGTACATTGTTTTGTCTTGGTATAAAACGATGGGCTACAGCAAATATTCTGCTTAATAGCACAGATTTGCTTGTCAGGTGTTTGACCTTAACCAGTTGAGCATATCCCTCATGGTGGCTGACGATATGTGCATCTCTGATCACAAGTAGGGGAATAGTGGGGGAGCATCATAGTCATATGTTGAGAGGAATTCTTTGGGGTTTGAATAATTCACCTTTGGAAACACGGGTGTTTCTTTCATCATCCTTCAACAAACCTTATTCATTGACCTTTTGAGCGGGATGGGCTACTCGACCTGAAGAAATTTCTAACTGGGCCCCACCTGCGAGGTCATGCACTGTTTATCTTGATATGAGATCACCATGTCACGCACATATGGTTGTGATGCATGTGCCTGGTGTACCCTTATCAGACGGGTAGTCATGATGGGTATAATGGGCTTCGTATATTTTTACCCCGGTGTCACTTTGATGGCATGCACTGCTCTTTCACTCAGTAATAATAATAATAATAATAATAATAATAATAATAATAATAATTATAATAATAATAATAATGATATTTTCTCAAATTTTGGCACAAGGCTAGCAGTTTCGGGAAGGGCGTAAGTCGATTAAACCGACTCAGTGTTCAACTGATATTCATTTTATCGACTCCTACAGGACGAAAGCAAAGTCGACCTCGACGGAATTTGAACTCAGAAATGTAAAGGCAGACGAAGTGCCGCTAAACATTTTACTCAGCGTTCTAACGATTCTGTCAGTTCACTCCCCTTAAAAACAACAACAACAACGACGACGACGACGACGACTAAACAACAATAATGGTAATGATAATAATGATTGTTGTTATATTAGCTGTTGTTGTTGTTGTTATCATTGTAATACATGGTAGTTTGGTAGTTGTGTCAGTGAGCACACGGTAACGTTTAGCACACAATAACAGATGCCGCAGTTACCGTCTTCAGATATAATACCGGAATTACGGACCAACAAACAGCGCTGGGATGTTCAAATTGGTGGAAACAGACATAGATAGATAGACAGAGAGGTAGATAGATAGATTGATTGAGAGATAGACAAGTAGATGGATAGATAGGTAGATAGGCAGACAGATAGACAGGTGGATATATAGATGATAGATAGACAAAGTGATAGATGGAAAAATAGACAGACAGATAGATAGATAGATAGATAGATAGATAGATAGACAAATGGATAGATAGGTAGATAGACAGACAAATAGATAAACAGATGGATAGATAGGTAGATAGACAGACAGGCAGATAGATAGATAAATAGATAGATAGATAGACAGACAAATAGATAGATAGATAGGAAGAGAGACAGATAGATAGGAAGAGACACAGATAGACAGATGGATAGGCAGGTAGATAGACAGACAGATAGATAGATAGATAGATAGACAGACAGATAGATGGATAGATAGATAGACAAATAGCTAGCTAGATAGACAGATAGCTGGATAGATAAATTGATAGGTAGATAGATAGACAGATAGATAGATAGACAAACAGACTGACAGGAAATAGACATATACCATAAACAAAAGGATGAACATATGCATACATATATGCATATTATATGTGTGTGTGTGTGTGTGTGTGTGTGTGTGTGTGTGTGTGTGTGTGTGTGTGTGTGTGAGTGTGTGTGTAGTTTAGAAATGTGTGTATATAAATGATTAAGTAGAGAGATAAGACTATAATTGTATCATACCACTCGAGTGAACTAACAGCATTAAGTGAAGGGAAAGATTTCGAAGCGAAACTGACATGCCCTACACCAAACAGGACATAAGTAACAGTGGGGGTGTGTCTGAATGGAGACAGGGGCCTCTGTGATTAATCTCCTTTTTATAGGCTTTCATATTACACCAGTTCTTTTACACCCTTGGGTTCACCTTAAAACCTTATCCGATCTCGTATCTCCATTATTTTGTTTTTAAACATGTAAATAGTGATTGCCCTATCTCGATAGACACACTGCGTAGATGTTGCCTGCTTGGGTAGACATAATGTGTAGATGTTGACGGGAGAGACACAGTGTGTAGATGCTGTTTATTGGCTATACAGATATTGCATGTTGATGTTGACTGGGCACATGGTGGCATTCCGTCGGTTACGACGATGAGGGTTCCTTGTTGATCCGATCAACGGAACAGCCTGCTCGTGAAATTAACGTGCAAGTGACTGAGCACTCCACAGACGCGTGTATCCTTAACGTAGGTCTCGGGGAGATTCGGCGTGACAAAGCTGGCTCCTTTCATATACAAGTACAACAGAAACAGGAAGAGAGAAAGTTGTGGTGAAAGAGTACAGCAGGGTTCGCCACAACCCTCTGCCGGAGGCTCATGGAGCTTTAGCTGTTTTCGCTCAATAAACACTCACAACACCCGGTCTGGGAATCGAAACCGCGATGCTATGACCGCGAGTTCGCTGCCCTAACTACTGGGCCATTGCGCCTCCACTCTGGGAACATAGACACTGTGTGTAAATGCTAACTGGTTAGATAGGGACAGAGTGTAGATGTTGAGAGATGTTGATTGGATCGCACAACGTAAAGTTGCAGTGTGTAGATGTTGGTTAGTCGGATAGGCACAGTGTGTCGATGTTGATTGGGTAGACACTACATAAATATTGATTTCAAATTTTGGCACAATACCAGCAATTTTAGAGGAGGGCGTAAGTCAAGTTACATCGACTCCAGTGTTTAACTGGTACTTATTTTATCGATCCCGAAAGAATGAAAGGCAAAGTCGACCTCGGCGGAATTTGAACTCAGAACGTAGAGATAGACGAAGTACCACTAAGCATTTCGCCCGAAGTGCTAACGATTCTACCAGCTAGCCACCTTACACTACGAAAATATTTACAAGAACGACACGTGTAAATTGTGATTGGCTGACTAGACACAGCGTGTAAATATTAATTGGAAAGACAGACGCTGTGTGTCGATGTTGATTGGTTATATCATGCAATTTAAATCGAACTATTTCAATAATATATATTAATTTAAACTGCTATCACAATTTCTCAATGCAAACAAAAATACCCTGTTGTTGATGTTGAAATTCCAATGAAGGAGCCTTGGATCTAGGTTAGAAACCAGCTCTTTCTCTATTGGCAAGAAATCTTGAAATAAACTGAATAATGACATACAAGCATATATACGTACGTATATGTATGTATGTTTTACTATTCATAGATGTGTGTGTATGTATACACACACACACACACGCACACACACACACACATATATATATACATGTATGTATAAACATATGGATGGATATGTGCATGTGTATGTGTGTATATGTGTATGTGTGAGGGATAATCAATGTCACTAATCATAAAATATTCGTATTTAAGATGCAAATTTATATATCACACTCAATCATCCATCCATACATATATACACACACATATGTATGTATGTATATATATATATATATATATAGCCATACATACATATACATACGTACATACATACATGCATACATACGTACACACTCATATGTATATATGTATTTACACATGTGCATATATATGTATATATGTACGTATACATACATATATATACATATGTATACATACATGTGTGTGTGCGTGTTTGCTTTCTTGACATTCGATGCCAAATATAGATGGACATCACGTGATTAGCATATAGAAATTAAACTGCTTTATAAAGTCACCCACTGCCAAATTCTAGTAGGCGACTTTAGAGAGATAAGAGCAAGTTAATTATGGCTTAATTAATCCTTATAATTAAGTTGTATAGAATCTAGAATGTAACTGTGTGTGGTATGTTCGTTAGTGTTTTATAGTATCAATTAATTAGGTGTTATTGCCGGTAGCAAGACATCACATAATGCGATGTTTTATAAATGGGGAGTAAGATGTCGCTGTAGCAGGGGTGGGCCACATTGGCTGGTCAGAGAGAACCTATTGTTGTTGTTGTTTTGTAGCCGTCACTGGCTCTCCGTCGGTTACGACGACGAGTGTTCCAGTTGATCCGATCAACGGAACAGTCTGTTCGGGAAATTAACTTAGAAGTCGCCGTGTATACGTGTACCCTTAATGTAGTTCTTAGGGAGATTCAGCGTGACACGGGTGTGACGAGGCTGGGCATTTGAATTACAGGTACTACTCATTTTTGCCAGCTGAGTGAACTGGAGCAACAAGAAATAAAGTATCTTGCCCAAGGACATAACGCGCCGCCGGAAATCGAACTCACGACTTTATGATCGCGAGCCGAATATCATGGCCACCGACACACGCGCCTTGCTGCTTGTTGTTGCTTGTAGCTGTAAGCAAGGTTTTATCAAGTAAACCTAGAGTTTGTGAGATAGTTTGTCAAACGGTTTGGCACACTCTCGTAACTCCATTTCACTAGAGATAATAGTGGCGGGGTTAAGGTGTTACCCAGTTTAACACCGCAATTTGATTCTTGGGTGTCTTTAACCGAGTCCACACTCTTTCAAGCATTTCAACCAACTATCAACTTTGATGCCAATTTCCTTCTCTTCTTCCCTGGAGGATCTGAAAGGGGCCATCTCTTCTCTAAACAACAAAGACTTGAAAACAGCTTGCTTGTGCAAGTGCATTTAGTTAAAAAAAAAAAACTCTACTCACCGGACACTTGTAGGGTTCAGGAACCATCAAGAGAGAATGTGCACGGTTTCGGGGCCTTCGTCTCGAATGCTTTACAGCACACCGGACACTCCCCTAACACACCGACACTCGGAAAATTACAATATATGCATCGATTTTTTTCTTGGTACACTACAAAGCTTTGGTAAAATCAGTATGGTCGAATAGTTAAGAAGCTCGCTTTGTAACCGCAATTTCTTGGGTTCGATCTCCTGATAGCATCTTGTGCAAACGTTATTTTCAGTAACATCGGGCCAAGCCATACTCTTTGAGTGAAATCGGGGCAAACGGAAACTGTATGGAGCCCGTCGGGTAAATTATACCTGCAATTCAAAAGGTACAGCTTTATTACCCGCTGTATTATGCTGATACTGTTTGAGAATTGCGTTAATGGTACACCTGCCTGCGGAATACTCAACCACTTATATGTTAATTCAGGAGCAGGGAATTCATTGGACCAAACAGCCAAATCCTCTTCGTCGAACAACGGAGATCCAACGCTATACGACGTTAGCTTGTCGTCGTGATGACATGTCGTGTGCTTGTAAATGTTTTAAGGACATTTTTAGTATTTTTGTGTTTAAGAGTGGAAATGGGGTTAGTGGGTGATGAAATCGAAATCCCTGCAGAAATCGATGTGAAAATGATGTGAGTCCGGTTTTATTATTCCCAAAGCCGTCATTTGCGTTTCCCTGTTAATTCTTCACGATTGAAACAATGGCGAATTAGTATATTGGCCTGAATGCGTATCTTAATTATATAGGTATATGTGTGGGCTATTAACGTCAGAGATAAGTTTTTCTAAAATGTTTCAGGTTGTGCAGAAGAGGGTGACCGCTCTATAGTAACGAGGTAAAAGTCAAATAGGCCCTTCGTGTTATTCTGCGATTTAAAATTTCGAGTTACCTTTCTGAGTTTTACATTTAAATGTAAACCGCTGGAATGTATTCTGTGCATTGAGAAGGGAGATAACAGCTATACTTCCGCTTTATGTCGTAACTGTTCCTGCAGTTATTG
The DNA here is from genome assembly GCF_046866305.1 of Octopus bimaculoides. Taxonomy (NCBI): domain Eukaryota; kingdom Metazoa; phylum Mollusca; class Cephalopoda; order Octopoda; family Octopodidae; genus Octopus; species Octopus bimaculoides. Next base: position 196,196,238 of record NC_142928.1, read on the forward strand.
TTATACTTTGTGGCGGCGTGCTGGCAAAGTTAGCACGCCGGGCGAAATGCTTAGCGGTATTTCATCTGTCTTTACGTTCTGAGTTCAAATTCAGCCGAGGGCGACTTTGCCTTTCATCCTTTCGAGGCGGCGAGCTGGGAGAAACGTTAGCACGCCAGGCAAAATACTTAGTAGTATTTCATCTGTCTTTACGTTCTAAGTTCATTTGAGCAAATCGACCCCAGGACTTATTCTTTGTAAGCCTAATACTTATTCTATCGGTCACTTTTGCCGAACCGCTAAGTTACGGAGGCGTAAACATACGAGCATCGGTTGTCAAGCGATATTGGGGAACAAACACAAACACACAAACATATACACACACATACATACATACATACATAAGGCATAGTAGAAGGCACTTGCCCAAGGTACCACGCAGTGGGACTGAACCCGGAACCATGTGGTTGGTCAGCAAGCTACTTACCACACAACCACTCCTGCGCCTATGTATATATATGTATATATATATATATATATATGGATTCACACACAAACACACACGCAAACACACACACATACACACACATACACCTACACACACACAGACACAGACACAGCCACACACATGTGCATGTCTAGGTATACGTATGAACGGATATGTGATGAAACGTGTCCCAATCCAAACCCCGCGATTTCACATAATGTTATTACCAACCCAAACTGTCAGATGTCATACGAGCGAGAGCAATGTCTGTTATTTCTAGCAGGTGCAGGCGGCCCCGTGGAGGCTGTCTCGTTGTACCATGTGACATGTGTTGATGTACGTAAAACAGAGGAAGTGACCTGAGACAGTGACGACAAGATAATACAGAGGTCGCTGAAGCAGCAAAATCTCGGCTAATAAACGTCATAACACAGACAACCTCCACCCTTCCCTCCTTTCCCTCTACACACCTCCTCCCTTCATTCTGTGGCCACATTTCGAGGTTTTTCCTACTTTTTCTCTCCCACTCTCTGCCTCCACTCTTCTCTTCCCACTCCTCTCCATCCTCCTCCTTTCTCATTAATCTACTCTCGACTTCCCTTCAGACGGAACACTTCCTCTCATCTGCTGCTGACGATTCACACACGCACGCACACACACACACACACACACACACTATACACACGCACACACATACACACGCACACACATACACACGCGAGCACACACACACACACACACACACACACACACACACTACACACACACGCGCGCACACACTCACACATGCACACACATGCACACGCACACGCACACGCACACATACACCCCACAGACATACCCATACACTACACCCACAAACACACACATATGCACACACGCACACACCACATACACACGCACGCGTGCACACACAGTCCCCTCTCTTCTCTTTCTCTCTTCTCTCTCCCTCACTAATACATCTGCTTTGGTGGCGGTGGTGCTGGCGGGGATTATGATGTTGATTGTGTTAGCAATGTGGTTGTCATGACGATAATGATGCTGGTGGTGGTGGTGGTGCTGCTGCTGCTGCTGGTGTGTTTACGTCCCTGTAAGCCAGCGGTTCGGCAAAAGAACCGATAGAATAAGTACCAGGCTTAAAAAAAGGTATAGGGGTCGATTCGTCCGACTAAAATTCTTTAAGGCTATGCCCCAGCATGGCCGCAGTCTAATGACTGGAACAAGTAAAGGATGAAAGGTATATGCAAGTACGGACATAAATACATATACACAGACATTGACTGATATATATATACACACACACACACACATATATATATATATACATACATATACAATCATACATATTGACCGATATACACACATACATCCGTTCATTTATACATACATACGAGAGATGATCAATAAGTATCCGGACTATTGCCGTAGTAATGAAGCTAAAGCACGCAGAGTGAAGCTGCTCCGCAAAGATTGACTTTGAACCTTGTTGCGCATGCGCACTAAGTTTTAACGTTGAGCTCATTTCCGCTGTTTACAGCAGTGCTTGGAAGGAACGTGTGTAGCGTGTGATCGTCACATTGACCATGACAGAGAAAGTTGTCATGGTGATACCTGTTCAGAGGCCTACACAAAGTTGCAAAATGTGTATGCGAAGGAGTGTATGAGCCGCACTCATGTGTACGAGTGGTTCAGACGTTTCCAAGATGGCCGAATAAATGTCGATATGACGAACGTTCCTGGGAGACTTGCAGCCAGCAGAACTGAGAAAACCATCGCAGATGTGCGTGTAGGTGTGAGGGGAAATCGTCGAATCACCATCAGTGAGTTATCAGAGGATGTGCAGAAGATGTGCAGAACGTGGCGGCGAGCTGGCAGAAACATTAGCACACCGGGCGAAATGCTTAGCGGTATTTCGTTTGCCGTTACGTTCTGAGTTCAAATTCCGCCGAGGTCGACTTTGCCTTTCATCCTTTCGGGGTCGATAAATTAAGTACCAGTTACGCAATGGGGTCGATGTAATCAACTTAATCCCTTTGTCTGTCCTCGTTTGTCCCCTCTGTGTTTAGCCCCTTGTGGGCAATAAAGAAATAAGATGTGCAGATTAGTTACGGTTCAGTTCAGTCCATTATCACTGAAGATTTCGGTATGAGACGGGTGTCTGCCAAGTTTGTGCCAAAACTGCTTTCAGCTGACCAAAAAAACATCGGGTTTCAGTTGCAAAAAACTCCTTGATTGTGTCGAGAACGATGAAAACTTTGCGTGGGCCTCTGAGCAGATACCGCCAAGCTTTTGGCAAAATTTGATGCAGATTCTCTGCTCAACTTTCTCTGTCATGGTCAATGCGACGACCACACGCTACACACGTTACTTCTAAGCACTGCTGTAAGCAGCGGAAGTTAACTAGAACGTTAAAACTTTGTGCGCATGCTCAACAGAGTTCAAGATCTGTATCAAGCGGCTGTACTCTGCATGCTTTAGCTTCGTTACTATGGCAACAGTCCGGATACTTATTGACCAGACCGCGTAAAGTCGCTCAGATTGACTGACAGACATAAACAAGCATACATCCACACAGTCAGACTGACAAACATATAAACAGACTAATAGCCTCCTGCCATTGTTGACTGTAAGTGATATTGACAAATGTTTGAACATAAAACATTCCCAAACAGACTACAACATTAGACAGGCAAACAACAAGACGACCACGTTGCTAGAAATGGCAGCCCTTCTCTTCCGACAAACCGATAAGAAAGACAAGGCTGTCTACGGTCAAATTTGAACCCAGAACACAAGGAATTGTAAACTAAACACTGCAAGGTATTTTTCGTTGATGTTTGCTTTACCGATCCTACCATCTCGCCGTTTACTGCACATTTAACAACACCAACCAAAAGCAACGAGTTTAATAAGGACGTCGATAACGAGAGGTGATTAGTTATAAGAATATGAACAGACACACCAATAAACACCACTTGTCAAGCGGTGATGGAGGACAATCACAGACACAAATACACAAAGACTCACCCCCACCCAAACACACACACAAATATGTACACACACACACACACACACACACACACACACACACATATATATATATATATATATATATATATATATATATATATATATATTATATATATACGCGAGGGGCTTCTTACAGTTTCCTTCCGTCTACCAAATCCACTCACAAAGCTTTCGTCGGCCCGAGGCTATAGTAGTATTTGCTTACCCAAGGTGCCTCGTAGTAGGACTGAACCCAAAACCATGAGGTTGGGAAGCAATCTTCTTACCACACAACCACATATATTTATACTTATACATACTTACAAATATATACATATATATATGTATGTGTATATTTATATATACGTGTGTGTGTATATATATATATATACATATATATATGCATATATATATATATATATATATATATATATATATATATATATGCATATGTATATATACATACATACATACATACATACATATATATATATATATATATATATATATATATATATATATATATATATATATATATATATATATATATATATATATATATATGAATGCGTTGAATATCTAGGAGGGAAAGCGCAAAGAAAACTTGAGTAGTAAAATGCGAGAACCGAAAATTGCAAAGAAAAAAGTAACAAAAGAAATAAAATCAAAAGCGAAATCATAAATAAAAACCAGACAAATGTACGACCACCATGGAGCATGTCGTTCGTTTATTTATAAACATTTGAAGATGAAGAGATATATTTTAGTAGAGTTAGGGTGAATGTTGATCAAATATTTTCCTGGTTCCTCTCTGAATTCAATACAGCAGAAAGTTCTAATTCCACCATTTTTCTACTTCCTACTTTATTTCTTTTTCTTCTTCTTCTGCTTCAACTTCCCGCCTTGTCTTGTTTTCTTTTCCTTTCTTCTCTTACAGTAGCCATGTTTATACAAATTTTATACGATCTTTTTGCAAATGTAGTCTTAATTGTGCTACTCGTTTATTTCAGGAATAAACTACATGAAACAAAACAGAAAAGGCTACATTTGATTCTCTCACCAAACCTGTAAACTGTAATGTAATCTTTTCCCTATCTTTTTATATTTTATCATTTATTTATTTGACTTCGTTCTCCATTCAACATTTATTTCTGTAGACGTTTTGGGTTCCCATTATGGATTTATGTTGTTCTCTCTTGTGGATAGAGCTGTAAAATAGTTTTAGGGACCCAGTTTAAATATAGACTCTTCCGTTGAATGTAATTTCTTCATGGGGTCTGTGTGACTTGTTATGTAATTTTATTGGTTAACTAACTAAAAAAAAACAATATACTTTCTATATTGACATCTATCTATCTATCTATCTATCTATCTATCTATCTATCTATCTATCTAAACTCTGTGTGTGTGTGTGTGTGTGTCTGTGTTTGTGTGTGTGTGTGCGTGCGCGTGTGACGAAGAGAAAGTGTTACTGCTCTGAAACTGAACATTGCGTACACTCTCTCTTTTTTTTCTCTCCCCCGGGATTGTGACCCTAAAATTAGTTTACATGAAAGTCACGTTTGTGTGATATATATATATATATATATATATATATATATATATATATATATATATATATATATATATATATATATATATATATATACCAGAGTAAACACATAAATGTGAAACAAGGTGGAAAAAAAAATAGTACTCGAATACCGGAGGTAGAGTAATATGCTTTATTAATAAAGCTGCAAAAACACCACGAAAAAAAAAAAAACTGCTGCTCAGAGTTTCGTGTTCCTGTTAGTCGCACATTCGAAGTCACAACCGTCGGACGAACGGGAACGCGGAACTCTAAATTACAGTTTTTTGTGATGTTTTTGGGATCTTTTTTAAAACGGGGTCACATTTTTCATTAACGAAGCACTTTGAAACTTGGAACACTGGTAGAATGTGTCATATAAAACATCTTTTTTCTCTTAGTCTTCTTAAAAAAAAAAGAAATCCATAAGTTATTCCATGTTAAAGTTGTCGTATTTCTGTAATTTCAACCAATCACTGACGTCCATTCAGCCGATATACATTAAGTGCCGACTACATAAACAAACGATTCTGAAACAATTCTATCGGTGATAGGGTTAGGGTTAGGGTTAGGGTTAGAGTAAAACAGCAAATTTAAAAAGAAAAAAGCAAATAAAACGAAGAAAAAAAAAGAAAATGAAAAAAGCAAATTTAAAATGAAAAAGCAAATAAAACGAAGCTATGGCTTAATCAGCCAAAGGAGTAAATGTAAACAACTGAATACTTGTCAGTGATTGGTTGAAATTATCGAAATAAGACGATTTTTTACATGAAATAAATTCGAATACAAAAATATTTTTCTGTTCTATAACACAAAATAGATAAGTATACGAAGTTTGAAAGTCTTTCGGTACCAAAAACACTACGTAAAACATTAATGAAAAATGTGGCCCCCGTTTTAAAATAGATCCGAGAATATTGTTTTTGTTATTTATTTTGAAAAAAAGGAGAGAGAGAGAGAGAGAAAGAGAGAAAAGCAAAGCGTGTGTGTGTATGAGGGGGGGAGAATAGATAGATAGAGAGAGAGGTTTCAGGACAATCCAGAAAGAGGAGAAAATAATAATAATAATAATGAACCTCTTTCTCTATCTATTCCCCCATCTCTGCTTTCCTTTGCTTTTCTCTCTCTCTTTCTCTCTCTCTCTCTCTCTCTCTCTCTCTCTCTCTCTCTCTCTCTCTCTCTCTCTCTCTCTCTCTCCCTTTTATAAAAAAAAAACCCCTCAAAAATTATATTCTCTTCTAAGAAACAAAAAAGGAAAGGAAAACATTCGATTCATATAAATAAACAATGAATCGTTCTGTTTTTACCATTTTGATTTAGATTTTGTGTTGACGAGTTCGAAAGCAAACGAAAGCGTTGATAAAGGATTATCCAAAATTCTGTCTGCCTCCTTTTTCTCATTATATATATATATATATATATATATATATATATATATATATATATATGTAAGAATAAAACATGTATATATATATATATATATATATATATATATATATATATATATATATATATATATATATATATATATATATATATATTATATAATAATATTAGGGACAAAATCCAAAATTACAGGTAAAAAACTCAATTAAAATCAATTTATAAAAAATTAAAATTAAATTGAGCCTTATAGATAAAGTATATATAAAATATATAGTTTTAGGGAAAATAACCAATTTTCAAGAACTCATCGATGAAAATCCACTATCACATATAGAAAAATTAATAATTAAAAGCACAATAAATGAGTATAATATAAAGTAAAGTAAATATCATAAGATAAATATAATAAAAAGATTACACGTGTTTCATAACCAATTTTCAAATAGAAAAGAAATTTAAATCGATTAAAATCAATTGAAATTATCGAAAATAAATTCTATTCAGAAATATAGCTACTCGTCAGATCGTAAGTAGAACAATAATTAGATATATATCTCAACCAACAATAAGTACCAAATGAATTAATATGAAATACTTATTATATAAAGATAGAAAAATTATTTAAAAAATATCATAATATCAAAATAATAACCATTCAATAATCATCCCTTCATCCATTATAATAACATGTATATTATATACAAAAAACATCTTACATAAATTATCATTGTTTTAAATTATCATTGTTTTAAATACAAGTTGAACGAAGTTTAAGTTTAAAATAATAATGAAGATAAAATTAGTACATATTTAACCGGTGTAATTTTTAAAGCTATACTATTTAAAGCTAAAGACGTTTATTTAATTATAATTAAAGATCAATTGAATAATAGAAAAATACAAGATTATTTATTTCTACAAACGTAATAATAAAAAATATGAATGAAAAAATTATGAATGGAAAAATTATGAATGAAAAAATGAGGAAAGAAAAAATTATTAAGAATAAAAGGTTAAACTTTATATATATATACAAAGTTTTGATTAAAAAAAAACTTTAACGATATTATAAACTATAAAGATTAATAATTAATCAAATATTATTAATCAAAAATAATCGAAAATATATCAACACTATTCAAATCGAAGTTCTAATATTATGTTGAAATGAAACTATAACTTCTAAATAATTTAGTGTTAAATAAGTTATCTATTAAAAATAATCTATAAAGAACCAAATGAATAGTATAAAAACAAGAATACATATTATTTTCAAATAGTAGAAAATCTTTAGCAAAGTGAAAACAGTACTTATCCAAATTTTTCCGTAATTCATATATATATATATATGCTGCGTGTGTGTGTGTGTGTGTGTGTGTGTGTGTGTTTGTGTGTCCTTGTGTCTGTGGTTTCCCCCACACCCCGCTCAACAACTGGTGTGGATGTGTGTACGACCCCGTAACTTAGCAATTCAGCAAAAGAGACCGAGAAGATAAGTACCAGGCTTTAAGAAATAGGTCCTGGGGTCGATTTGTTCGACTAAAACGCTTCAAGGCGGTGCTCCAGCATGACCGCAGTCAAAAATTACTGAATCAAGTAACAAATAATATATATATATATATATATATATATATATATACATGTTTTATTCTTTTCTTTTACTTGTTTCAGTCATTTGACTGCGGCCATGTTGGAGCACTGCCTTTAGTCGAATAAATTGACCCCCAGGACTTGTTCTTTTAAGCCTAGTATTTATTCTATCGGTCCCTTTTTCTAAACCACTAAGTTACGGAGACGCAAACACCCCGGCATCGGTTGTCAAGTGATGTTGGGGGGACAAACACAGTCATACAAACATATATATATATATATACATATATATACGACGGGCTTCTTTTCAGTTTCCGTCTGCCAAATCCACTGACAAGGCTTTTGTCGGCCCGAGGCTATAGTAGAAGACATTTTCCCAAGGTGGTACGCAGTGGGACTGAACCCGGAACCATGTGGTTGGTAAGCAAACTACTTACCCGAAACATGTCTACACGCTTTAACAGCTGATAACTCAATTTTCATTTGTTCTTAGATTAAACGCATTTCTTTTCTACTCTAGGCACAAGGCTCGAAATTTTTGGGGAGTGGGGCCAGTCAATTAGATCGACCCCACTACGTAACTGGTACTTAATTTATCGACCCCGAGAGGATGAAAGGCAAAGTCGACCTCGGCGGAAGATTTTACCCATTTGAAATGATGAAGAGAACCAGATAGCTTGCAATAAAAGGAATTTTATCCTAAAGTGTTACTGGAAGTTTGAAAACGCAAAGAAAGTTTAGGAGTGTAATTTCAAACAGATCCATTTTCGTGATTCATCATCTCTCGAATTAGAGACAAATTTAACGCAGGTGGTATGTTCAGAATGCCCACAAGAAACGTTATTGAAGGCTGCGGCCAAAAGATGAGCTCAACAAAAGAAGAAAGTGTATTAGGCGCAGGAGTGGCTGTGTGGTAAGTAGCTTGCTTACCAACCACATGGTTCCAGGTTCAGTCCCACTGCGTGGCACCTTGGGCAAGTGTCTTCTACTATAGCCTCGGGCCGACCAAAGCCTTGTGAGTGGATTTGGTAGACGGAAACTGGAAGAAGCCCGTCGTATATATGTATATGTATATATATTTGTGTTTGTGTGTCTGTGTTTGTCCCCCCAACATCGCTTGACAACCGATGCTGGTGTGTTTACTTCCCCGTAACTTAGCGGTTCGACAAAAGACTGATAGAATAAGTACTAGGCTTACAAAGAATAAGTCCTGGGGTCGATTTGCTCGACTAAAGCCTTGGATTTTTATCTCATTCTGTAAATTTATATATATATATATATATATATATATATATATATATATATATATATATATATATATATATATATACACACACATATATATATATATATATATATATATATATATATATATATATATATATATATATATATATATACGACCTTAGAGATTTCTGCCCTAGTAGACGTCTAAGAGGTAGACCACCCACAATTACCTCTATGGCTAGGAAGACCCCTATAGAGAGATGGAGTGGATGGACCAGAGCCATACGGACCCCCACTAATATCCACCAGGTAAAGAAAATGATCGCACATGCACTAGGAGCTAGTATAAAGGTCACCCTAAAAGGCCACACCTTTAAATTTAACAACAAATTATACGCCCATGACGAGGGGGCAGCCATCGGTGTTAGTATCGCCGGTGATGTGGCCAATCTCTTCATGGTATGGTGGGACAGAAGGCTTAAGGAACGCCTGACACAGAACTCCATACTCGTGAATGTGTACTCTCGATATGTCGATGATATCAACTTAGTGGTAAAGACACCCCCACAAGAGAGTACCCCTGAAATAGAAATAGAAACTAAGACTATGGAGAGCATCCAGCAAATAGCTAACTCCATCCACCAGAGTATTAAAGTTACGATAGACTACCCTACTAAACACCCTAACCATAGATTACCTGTATTAGATACTGAACTCTGGCTAGAAACTAAGAACAATAAAACCAGAATCCTCCATTCACACTATACAAAACCCATGGCCTCCAAATACCTGATCCACCGGAACTCGGCTATTGCGGACAATGCCAAATTCAACATATTGATGGCAGACCTCGTCAGAGTAATGCGAAATGTCTCCTGCATGTGCGACCCTACAGAATTAAAGAGACATATACAACATTTCGTCAACCGCATGCAGTTCTCAGGTTACAGCCATAAAGAAAGGATCAGGGTATACAAAGGAGCTATGAAGAAGTTTGAAACAATCAAACGCAACGATAGGAATGGGATTTGCCCTCTCTATAGGAGCAAATCATGGAACACCATAGAAAGGACTAAGAAGAAAATAGGGAAGGCAAGCTCATGGTACGATAGCCACAAGTACCAGAGCGTCATGTTCGTCGACACCACCCCTAGAGACGAACTGGCGTACCGCTTTAGAAGGGCCCTAGACAAACTTAAGCTAAGAATTAAGGTTGTTGAAAGGCCAAGCAACCCTATTAAATCCCTTATCAGTAGAACATACCCTTTCAGTAGAACCCCCTGCACTGATAGGAACTGTATCGTATGTAGATTTAGCCCACAAACGAACTGCAAAACCAGAAATGTGGTCTATAGTATAAGATGTACAGAGGGACGATGCAGAAATAAGACAATGACATATGTAGGCGAAACAGCAAGGAGCATAGGGGAGCGGGCAAACGAACATTGGAGGGAACTTAAGGAAGGGAAGAACTCATCAGTTCTGTACCAGCACGCTGAGCAAGAACATAGAGGCTCAATCAACAACATAAAAATTAAAATCTTATCTACACATAGCAGTGATGCAGCACTTAGACAAATTACTGAAGCTACACACATAATAGAAGAGAAACCTAGCCTGAATAGGAAACTAGAATGGAACACTAACACACACCACTAACAAACCACAAACCACAGCATGTGACAACATGTTACTCATAAACCAATAATAATATGAACAAAGTAAAATACAATACATAGATAAACAAATGGAATTAAATACTACATACGCTAACAAAATTTAATTAAATACAAAAAAAAACAAAAAACACACACACACACACATGAACAAATAAATAAATAAAAACAAATACAAACGAACACGTATTAACAGAGTATATAGGTGATACAGACACTCCCCATACACACATGCACTTACAAAAGACACAGACATATTGAAGGACACGCATGCGTAGACACATACAATAGGAATACAAAATACAAAATGGCTGATAGTTAGCAAGGTGAGACACACATAAGAAGGAAGGAAACAAAGGACCACTGATGAGGTCACAGAAGTGTGACGAAAGAACTCTGGCCGAAATAAGATTAAGATTAATGTAATATAAAGCTGAAGCAAATTAACACCAAATATACAGTGCGTTTGTTTTTATTGGCTAAACTGGCAATATGACCATCCCCAAGTACAACAACAAATATATATATATATATATATATATATATATATATATATATATATATATATATATATAAAACGTAAAAGGAATAGGGATTTGGAATCCAGGCAGTTACCATATTTGTACTCTGATATAATCCAGATCTGGCGCACCATATCGAATGCTAGGGAAATAACGGAATTGTTTGAGATAACCAATTGCACGGTATTTCATTTGATAGATAAATCCTGAGTTTGCTCCAATGGATTTCATACAGTACACACACACACACACACACATGCATATATGAATATTTGTGTGTTGCGTGTATTTCGCGTATAATATATACGTACGCAAGTGCGCTTGATTGTACGAGTATATGCGTATGAATGTGTGCGCTTATGAATGTATGCAAGAAAGATATTGATATTTGCAATTGTGTTCGTGTGTGCATGTGTGTGTATGAGTGCGTATGTGTATGTGTGTGTTATGTATGCATGTGTGTGCCTGAATGACTGTGTTATTGTTTGTATAACCAATTCCCGACGATAAGAGGCTGGGTGGTCTTCAACGAAAGCCGTCCTTTACTTCTCCACCCCTCTCCCTCTTCCCCACACAGTTTAGTCACAATATAATTAACATCCAATAGAAGACTAATTCCAAACCTCAATATTGGTAAAACAATCTGATCCCTCTGAAGTCTAGTGAGAGAGAAAAAAAGGGGGACACAACACGGAATCAGTAGTAAAAAGCAAGACCACTTCGAAGTTCCAAAGTGTGATAAGAAGTTTACTTCCCAACCACACAGTTCCTGGTTCATTTCTGTTGCGTAGCACCTTGGGCAAGTATCTTTCACTAAAGCCTCAGGCCGATCAAAGCCTTGTGAATGGATTTGGTGGACGGAAAGTGAAAGAAGCTCGTCGTATATATATATAAGGTATGTGTGTGTCTTTGTGTCTGTATTTGTCTCTCCCCCACCGCTTGACAACCGGTGTTGGTGTGTTTATTGTCCCGTAACGTAACGGTGAGGCAAAAATCGATAGAATAAGTACTAGGCTTAAAAAAAAAAAATTATAATTACTGTGGTCAATTCGTTCGACTAAAAATTCTATAAGACAGTGCCCCAGCTTGGCCGCAGTTTAATAACTGAAACATATATATTAAAAAAAACTCGAAACTTCAGTGGCTCATGTTTTAGCAGATCTTCGTAATTTGACGTTGGTGGCATACAACATTTGGTAGACTGTGTTTGAAGGCAAGAACAACGACTGCACTAGTATTTGTATGAGATTCTACATATATCTTATTGCTTGGAGCATTTCCATATATAAAATATCATACATGGGATGGGAGATATGATAGTTACAAGTCTTCATTGCATAAAATACGGAAATTATTCGTGGTTATTAAAGACAGAATAAGTAGAAAATGTGAGAACACCTTATCACAAAATTGACCAACAGAGTTCTGTGTAGCACCTGCGGTTGTTCTGGTTGAGAGTTCAATATTCCAACTTTTTATAACATTCAGTCAAGCTTCCAGAAATGTCTACCGAACTATTTATTTGGCAGGAAAATTTACAAAACTTCATATCACATCTACCGCTTATTCGGTTACACACCAGCCAAGTGTGATTGTGGAACTATGTTCACATAGGCCCGAATACTTTTCATAGGGACAGAGTTAATTTGTCGTAGTTGGTCTTTACATTTTTTATGCAATAATTGTTGATCACGGTCCTAAACTGGAAAGCCGAGCGAGATGGTTCGAAACTCTGAGAAGCCCTCATTACAAAACTGTTATGTTTCTTCCATTATTTTTATTTATTTATTTCCTGTTACTGTCGTCACTTCCGGGTTACCATTTTCATTTCAATTGCATTTTACTTTCTCGTTTTTGAAAGCCTAAAATAAGATTTAGCCGGTCACTTGACCCATTAAAAAACAGTTAAATCTTCTCCCTTCTTACATCCTGCTGTCAAAATAGGTGGAGAGGGCACACATACGCTTATGTAGTTCTAGATACACAATATACAATGCATAAGAGAAAACTTTGATCAAAAGTTTGCTGGGCAGTTTAGACCAGTGGTCAAGCAACATCTACAACAGCAAGAACAACATCATCAGCATCAACATCACTAAATCACATCCACAACGAAACAACAATAACAAGCACAACACTATCACAACGACCACCACAATTACTACTACCACTACAATTACTACTACCACCACCATAACCATCATCATTATCATCATCATCAGCATCATCAACAGCAACATCACCACCACCACCACCACCACCACTACAACTACCACTATTCTCACCACCATCACCACTACTACTACACTACTACAAGTACTACCACTACCACAGCCACTACTACTATACCACCACCACCACCATCACCACCACCACACCTACTACCACTGCCACAATCATCATCACCACCCTCACCAACACCACCATCATCCCCAGCACCAGGAGCACCACCACCACCTCCGTCACCGCACCACAATCACCGTCACCACCAACAACATATTCTACAGCTACACACACACACACACACACACACACACACACACACACACACACACACTCGATGACGTACTGCGACATACTTGAAAAGGACCAGACACTATTCAGTTCTAAGAAAGATAAAATGCAATAAATATATATTAAACTAAGATTTAACTTCGATGGGAATCCGGCCGCGGATAATTTAGCGATTAAGGGTTAGGGTCCTTAGTGACTTACAGTGAAAAGGAGAAGGCATATAATTTAATCGAAAACATTCTAGGTTCGTTTCCTAACTGAATCGTTCGGCAATTAGTTATCATCTTTATAAAATATATGTCTCTGTTAATATGTCAGCATTCGATAAACGTTGTACGTTTATCAAGTTGAGTTAAATTTTGATGCATAAGTATACATTTTGATGCATAAGTAAATACATGAAAATATGTACGCATGTTCTCTTCTGTTTTTAATCATTTAAATACTTCCTCGGAGGAAGGAGCTGGTTTCTAACAAAGATACAAAGCAGTTCCATACTTAAGAGATGAGGAATTATGTACATTATTTACATTATTTACATTTGACGGATGTTTGTCCTCATCTTGTTCGTTGTTAACACAACGTTTCGGCATATGGCGTAGTGGTTAACAGCGCAGGCTACTAACCCCAAGATTCCGAGTTCGATTCCAGGCAGTGACCTGAATAATAATAATAATAATAATAATGATAATAATAGAGAAAGGATTGGGATAACTCCTCCTGAAGATATAGAGTGAACGATATTTCGACATCTTGTGTGTCTTCAACGGGTTCAAAAAATAAATTTGTCAATCTACTTCATTTTGGTTAATATAGAAAGGATTGAGGTAACTCCTCCTGAAGATATAGAGTCAAAATTGTGAAAACAAAATGCCGAATGAGAACCACGGAAATGTGAGAAGTTTGTAAAAAACCTCTGTGTGGCAAATGTGCGCTAAAACATCATGATGAATGCGACTATTGCGACTAGTATCACCATGAAGTCATAAAATTCAATAGATTTATACATTTAATAAAAATTATCTGCCTCTCCTTTTAATCTCTTTTCCCTTTCAAATTGAAAAATCATCTTTGCGTCAATTCTGGTCCTCTACTTTGTAGAGAGGAAAAATACTGGGAAAAGGCTGAATTTGTTTTTATATTAAAATACATTTTTTGTGTAATTAAAACAAGCTTAACGTTCTAAGGAGAAAACAATTTTATTTATGTATTTATATGGACGAAAATATTGGGTTGCCCGGAAAGTTCGTGCCGATTTATAGTAGCTTGCCTTTCGACTTATTTTAGAACATGTGTAGTCAAATAGAATTTGACTACACCTCCATTTAGAGCACAGTTTAAGCTATCTTTTCATGGAATAAGGTTTATGTTCCTATAACCTGTGTTAATTCTGTAACCCTTTTAAAATGGAAGATAAGAAAATTCATTTTCGCCACTTGATGCTTTTCATTTTCACTTGATGCTTTTCAAATGTCAATTTGATCACCGTAAACAAATCATCGGTGTTAATTCATGCACCCCACACGTATAGACACCCACATAAAACTGCGTGCAGTTCTATTTAAGACGTTCGTGAGCGCTCAAAAGGGCCTTCACAGTCGAAAGGGCCTCACCTTTACAGTCTCGGAAGAAAAATTCTCCTTATATCCAATATATGAAAGAGTGACAATATTGCTGGTTCAATATTGCTGTGGTCGCCATCTTGCTTTACGGCATGCCCGTCACTCAAGGGAAGGCAATGATAGTCTTCTTCTTCTTCTTCTTCTTCTTCTTCTTCTTCTTCTTCTTCTTCTTCTTCTTCTTCTTCTTCTTCTTCTTCTTCTTCACTCTTTGACATTTCCTTTCTACCAATTCCACGTCCCTTCAAGAAGCTGTCAATAGAAGAAAACTAAAAACTCTTCCAATTCCTGAGGACTTTTTCTTTTTTCTTTTTGTTTTTGTTTTTGCTTTTTGTTTTTCTTTTTTTAATTTTCTTTAAAAATATTTTTTTTTTTTTCCACCTTTTTCTTTCTTGGTTTGAAAAAAAGTGAAAATTGGTAGAGAACAGAAAACAAATAACAGCAACAACAACAACAACAGCAACAACAAAAACAACGTCACCATCGTCATCAAAAGCAGTAACAACAAAAGTTACAACAACAACAGTAACAACAACAATGAGAATAACAACAACAACAACAACAACAATGAGATCAACAATGACAACAACAACAGCAGCAACAATTGTAGAATCATCATCATCATTACCATCATCAACATCATCATCACCACCACCACCATCATCATCATCATCATCATCATCGTCCATCATCATCATCATCATCATCCACCATCATCCACCGTCATCATCACCATCTTCATCATCATCATTATCATCATCATAAACAGCAACAACAACAATAAGAATAATACTAACATAATTTACAAAAAGAAAAAGAAGAACCCCCCCCCCCGCCAAATGTAATGCAAAACAAACAAACCAAAACAAACAACAGCAACAACAACAACCTTTAACTTTGTATTGAAACTTTGTGAATCTTGTCTTGCTTTATCTCTCTCTCTCTCTTTCTCTCTGTCTATCTATTTATGAGTCTCTCTCTCCTTACCTCTCTTGTTCTCTCTCTATCTCTCTCTTTCTCTCTGGTTATTCTCTCTCTCTCACTCTCTCTTTCTCCCACTCTTTCTCTCTCCCCATCTCTCTTTCTCTCCAATGATATCTTTTCTAGAAATTTCTTTTGTTCCAACAAATGGCAGCTGCCAATTTCTTACTTCCATCCCTCAAGACTTTTTTTATCCACCCTCCACCTATCTCTCCTCACCTCTCTCT
>NC_142928.1:196215523-196223023 GCF_046866305.1 Octopus bimaculoides
CTCTCTCTTCAGTCCTCTTTCTGTGTGTGCCACAGTCTTTTGAAAATTTCTCACTTCCGGTCGACAATGCAATCGTGTGGAAGTTGGACATGTCACCAACAGTGACCTCCACAAACCATTGTGTTGGATAACGGGAATATGTGAGAGATGGCGGCACCAAGGCCACCACCACCACGATCACAACCAAAACCACAACCACGACCACGACCACCACCTCCACCACCACGGCTACCATTTCCACCACCACACCACCACAACCATCACCTCCACCACCACGGCCACCACAACCACGAACACGACGACAACCGCCACCACCACCACCACCACCACCACCACCACCACCGCCACCACCACCACCACCACCACAATCACCACTACCACCACCGCCACCACCACCACCACCACCACCACTACCACCACCACCATCACGACGACCCCCCCCACCAGTAACAACAACAACAACATCACCAACAACAATTCCAGGACTAATAACTTTATTACCATAACAAGCACTGATACAGCATTCATCATCATCATCATCATCACCATCACAACTCGATCAACAACAACAACAACAACTAAAATGCAAGACCACCATCACTATCACTTTTATCCCAATCAACACCGATACCACCACCGACTACAACAGTAACAGTAACAGCAATATGAATACTACTACCTCCACCACCACCAAAAAGAAGAGTAACGCCTTCATCTCCACTACAACCACCGCCACAAACAACCACAACAACAGCAAAAACAACACCACCAACTGCGGTAATAGCAACACCGATACCACTATCACAGCCACCGATACCACCACCACTACCACCTTACAACAATCACCCACTAGCAGTAATAACAACAATAACAACACCTCCACCACCACCACCACCAGCACTAACAATAACAACAACACTAACATCACCACCACCACCACCACCACCATCAACAACAATAACAAAAAGAAACAAGAATAACAAGAGTAAAACACCATCAACTTCACCAGCAACCCCACCACCACCGCCATCACCTCCATCACCTCCGTCACCTCCATCACCACTAACAACAACAATAACAAGATGACGAATAAGAACAATAGTGAAGCTGTATTAGAATTGAATTGCTATGAGATGGTTGATAAGGTGAGTAGATGGGAGTTGCGATGAAGTGGAGACAAGCAGAGATAAAAAGCATATCAGGTGCACCAAACTAAGCTACGTATGTGTGTGTATATGTCTGTATCTATTGTATGTCTATGTATATATGCATATATTTGTACGTGCGCGTGTGTGTACGTATGAGTGTTTGTATGTATGAATATTTGTTTGTATGCATGTATATGTGTGAATGTGTTTGTATTTGTAGGCGAGCTCGGTTTTTTTTTTGGTAAATTCTCTATTTTTCTTTTGCAAACAACTTAATTTTTTTTCTTCTTCAAGGTAAATAAATAGTAAACAAGTTAGTGTGCTCACAGGCAGGCAGACACACAGACGGCTATGTAGAAGCAAATACGGGCGCTCACCCGTGCATACACCACAGTAAAAAACAACAACAATGACGTGCAACCTTAAACACACACATCTACATATATATAAGCGCGCGCACACATACACACACTCACACACACACACACGCACACACAAGAATATGCTCATACGCCTGCATAGAGATTGCATTTAATTCTCAATGGTATGTGTATGTATGTGTGTACGTACGTACGTATGTATGTATGCATCTATCTATCTATCTATCTATCTATCTATCTATCTATCTATCTATCTCTACATACGCAGACATTCATATATACGTAAATGTATGTAGCAATGTATGTATAATTTAGGTATATTTACGTACAAACAGAGCACTCTGTACATTGGATAGAGTATATATTTGCAGAACTGTTGTTGACTCAAGCTCAAGCGTTATTCGCAGTATGAACAACACATAAAATACGTATCTAGTTGCTTCGATTTTCGCCGTAATACACACACCCACCCACACACACACACACACACACACACACACACACACACACACACATACATGAAATTCTTTTAGGGAACTGGATCTCGAAATACATGTAAAGCTGTAAATAAAAGCCTGAAAACACTGGGCTGGAAATCTTTTTGGATAGAAAAAGTCGAAAAGCTCGAAATCCTATCCTAAAAGGTTTTTCATCCTTATGTTTCCATGATATTATTTACAGCTTTATATGTACTCCGAGATCCAGTTCCGAAGAAAAAAAAAAGGACTTATTTCAAGGTCTTTCAAAAACTTATAAATTCTTATGACGTCAACAATAACAAATTGTGAGCAATTGTGAATCTTTCTTCACATGAAACCATTGGTTGCCATGTTAACCGACAAATCAAAATGTATATACATACATACATACACACACATACACATATGTATGTAATATGTGTATATATGTATGTCTCTCTCTCTCTCTCTCTCTCTCTCTCTCTCTCTCTCTCTCTCTCTCTCTCTCTATATATATATATATATATATATATATATATATATATATATATGTTTAATTTTCGAGGAAAGATCCAGAAAAATAGTTACCAGGGTAGCCAAATGTCATATAAGCACTTGATGATGTTAGTAACCACACATACATAATCGTCATCATCATCATAATCATCCTCATCATCATGATCATGATCATCATCATCATCATCATCATCCAGCGTTTTAAATAAGGGGTTTGACCTCGTTAACGGGGATAGCCGGATCTACCTCAATACCATAGCAACCGAGGTAGGCAGGTACAGCCCACCCCAACCTTAGGACTGGCTGACAGGTGCCCATTCTCCCTTGCATATCATGAGGCAGTTTTGGAGCTGTATTTTTTACGGGAGCATGCTCTTGTTTACGCCCATCCTCAGTTTCTAGACATGAGTGGTCACGAGACCAAGGCCTCTACCACGATTTTTAAGAAATGTGGTGGAAAACTAACTCAGGAGAAGTGAGACGTGTTTTAGAGGATATAAGAGAAATTGAAAATGGAGACAAAAGCACAAGACATTATTTAAATCATTGATTTAAATAACATTTTGTACGTTTGTCTCCATTTTCCATTTCTGTGTGTGTGTGTGTGTGTATCGTGGCAGTTCGTCGGTTACGACGACGAGGGTTCCGGTTGAGCTGATCAACGGAACAGCCTGCTCTTGAAATTAACGTGCAAGTGGCTGAGCACTCCACAGACACGTGTACCATTAACGTAGTTCTCGGGGGAGATTCAGCGTGACACATAGTGTGACAAGGTTGGCCCCTTTGAAATACAGGTACAACAGAAACAGGACGAAACAGTGAGAGAAAGAGTACAGCAGGGTTAGTCACCACCCCCTGCCGGAGCCTCGTGGAGCTTTAGGTGTTTTAGCTCAATAAACACTCACAACGCCCGGTCTGGGAATCGAAACCGCGGTCCTACGACCGCGAGTCCGCTGCCCTAACCACTGCTCCACACACACACACACACACACACACACACACACACACACACACACACACACACACACACATGTAGGTGACTAATTTGCATGGAACAGCGACTAATACACATGTTTTAGTTTTGCTTTCATAAAAACCCAAACAACGCAAGTTATAAAAAATTATTTTGATTATTTGACCTTGTATTTCAATATTTTAGGTATAAGAACCCTTCTTCAGGAAATCTTCGGAGCAATGCTGTTGTGAGCTGACATCCCTGTTCTATTGTGTGTTTATGAAGGTTTTCTTTTCGCAGAATACATCGACTTGTATGATTTTTTTAATAAACTGCATTGGTTTGGCTTTCTAAAAAAATAACTGAAAACATTAATGTATGTATGTATGTGTGTATGTATGAATGTATGTATGTATGTATGTAATGTATGTATGTAATGTATGTATGTATGTAGAGTGTGTGTGTATGTATGTGCATGCGTGTGTGTATGTATGTATATGAATATATATATATATATATATATATATATATATATATATATATATATATATATATATATATATATATAGAGAGAGAGAGAGAGAGAGATTTAAAGAAAGATTTTTGTAAAAGTTATTAACTATTTTGAAAAATTGTTTACTGAAGCGAATGTCACCAACATTTGGGAAAGAAAGTTTTGTATTTTTGTTGGCCATCCAAAACAATTCCATGGTTTTATAATTGTTTTGGCAGTCCAATGTTCCAAGCGCATGTGTTCTGTACTAATCTATAATATATAGCGGAAGTTGCTTTTAGCAATGGAGTTGCCTATTTTGTAGTTTCGTTTCGGATTTAGAATTCTTATTAAATATTCTTCTTTTGTCTTTCGTAGCTGATCATATTCGTCTTTAATTTTGTAAAAAAGGAATTGTTTGAATTTTTCCATTTGCACAAATGTCTTCATGGAACATTTGTAAAAGAGAATTTTCAAGTTACGGTTTGGGCACGTTCACATCTTTTTACTTTTACTTGCTTTAGTCATTGGACTGCGTCCATGCTGAGCCACTCGTCATTCACAATGCGAGACCAACGTTATGCAACTTTTTTTAAGTGTTAGTGACGTGAGCATGTAATCTTTATAACCAACTTAATATGGCTGACTTTTCACAACACCGAATACTGCGTTATTAGCCTTGAAAGATCCTCTCATATAGGCGCTTGTTACATAAAAGCACAGACAGAAAGTAGCAGTCGAGAATCGTCAGTCATGGCCGTCGGAACTCCGACATCGCGTGATTTCATTCTACTGGAAATCATCAAGAGGGTGCATCTAGTCACCGCATGTCAGTCAAATATCCTTAGTATCAGAGATACACCGTTCATAAATATTTCACTTATTCCACAACAAAGACAAACATATCTCAACGAAGCTCAATGTGATAAACAACGTCGTGAGTTTGTTTCCATATTGTACATCAACATAAAGATTGTCCTAGCGTCCAACATCATCTGAAAATCCAAGAAATGTTTCCGTAAGATTACCTCTCGTCGCTAATAATTAATATTGAAAATTAAAATTTCAGCTGATTAAGATTCATTAAAGCTTTACCGATATATGCATACGATGCAAATTAATACTTTATAGACATTATGTATTTAATTATGCTCCATAGTTAAGATTGTTTCAAGCGTTTACTTAACTCAGTGGTTCTCAACCGGGGTTCGTATAAGATTTTTTGGGGGTTGGGGGTCCACACAAGTAGAATAGTAAATTGGAGACCCACAACAATATTTTAGCGGTCCCTGAAAAAAATTTTGATTTGGATACGTGTGTCTGTTGAGTGCTCAACCATTTTATTGTTAATTTCACGAGCAGAGAGTTCCGTTGATCGGATCAACAGGAGCACTCGCCGTCGTAGCCGGCGGAGTACCAGTATACACAAATTACAAATATCACATACTTAACATATGTGTGTTGTTTAAACGCCAGGAGTTACGATTTTCGTATCGAAAGAATCCCTTCAAAGATGTATACTGTTAGAAACAGTATATTTCAGAGCTAGGAAAAGGTAAACTGTCCCGGAAGTGAAGACTATAGCGGCAAATTCAATACTTTTGTGCGTAATCTTGCAAAAAACAGCAAAATTTCTTCTCGCTTGTTTTACGTAGTCCATCCTACACAAATTAATGAGTAAGAAACGAAATAGAAATTTTGAAAAAATTATAAAATCCTCATGGATGGTTGCCGGCAACTTTTTCTGCTCTAAAAGTATTTTATCCTATATATGCTTTGCCAACATAACATGGCAGTCCTGGTTTAGGACGAATGTTTCTGTAATTTAACCCCAGGAGACATCGTCTTCAGCTGGCTATACGACACGATCTGTGTGCTTATATTTTCGAACAAGGGAATCTAGCACCCCCACTCAGCTCAAAACACAGATCGTGTCATATAGCCAGCTGGAGACTATGTCTCCTGGGGCTAAATTACAGCAACATTCGTCCTAAACCAGGACTGCCATGTTATGTTGGCAAACAATCTTTACTCCGAAGTACTGTTGCTGAATGTCTCTCGTTGTGAGATTTACAAATAGTAATTTTCTAATCTTTCTACCTGTTCTATAAAACTAGTTTTTAAATATCGAATGGCTAAGAGGGTTCACCAGAATAAATTAGTAACCAAAGAGGTCCGTAAGTAAGAAATGGTTGAAATGGGAGATCATTGTTTCAACACATTTTCAATAATACTAATACCACAGACACAATAAAACTGTAAGGAAAAATGAGCCAAGTTTTCCTTAGGCACAATTGTAAGGAGCTCTTTGTGAGGAACACTTCTTCACAACTCGTGAATAGCAAAAGATATAGTTTCCAAAGACGTCCTCATTCAGGACAGCACCTTTAGTTCCCGCCAATGTGGACATTACCACATCATCTCGAAAGTCAAACGTTTCCTGAAATTACATATTTCATAGTTGTCTATAAACTTCAAACAAACTTACGGTTCTCAAAATAATTTCCACGGGTGGCGGCTAGTAATAAAAGATTAGATAAATAACAACAACAACAGCAGCAGCAGCAGCAGCAGCAGCAACAACAACAACGACAACAGCCACAACTTATTCTTTGATCCTCTACACAAGTGTATCTGATCCTCTGCTAAAAATGAATTGCAACATTAGTGACCAAGCCTGGTCGTAAATCTACGATGAAAGACTTGAGTACGTGATATTATAAAAAATATATACTGTCACTTACCAATCGATATTACATTTATTAATAAAAATACTATTCCCAGCTTTTTATTTATTTATTTTTTCAGACTCCCTTGTTAAGTATTGAGGAAAATGAAAAAAAAACAAAAACCCTATACTGTGTTCATAAAACCACTTATATGTGTGTGTGTGTGTGTGTGTGTGTACATACATATTTATGCAAAGATACAGGTAAAAATATACGCATACGTATATATGTACATCCATATACATATATTTGCACATACTTACATTCATGAATAGACACTCAGTCACTCACACACACACACACCGATGCACACATATGTATACATAAAATATATACTGTTTCCACATTCATATATATATATATATATATATATATATATATATCTACAACGTCAACACGTGTTATCGAATAAAGAACTGTGTATAAGTAAATTCAGAAACGGCATATATACATACATACACACACACACACACACACACACACACACACACACACACACATATATATATATATATATATATATATATATATATATATATATATATATATATGCGGAGTATGCGGAGACCCCCTTCGGTCATGACTGACCAAGGGATTGCACCTAGAAAGTTACCCTCCGAGGCACAAGCCCAGGTAAGTTTGTTTATGGAAGACCAGCAGTCGCCCATGCATACCAGCCTCCCCTCTCCACTCCACCGATGCTATCCAAGGGAAATGCAAAGGGGCTGATACAGCTTGGCACCTGTGACGTCGCAACTCATTTCTACAGCTGAGTTAACTGGAGCAATGTGAAATAAAGTGTCTTGCTCAAGAACACAGCA
>NC_142928.1:196225523-196228023 GCF_046866305.1 Octopus bimaculoides
GTTCGATTCCAAGTGACCTGAATAATAATAATAATAATAATAATAATAATAATAATAATAATAATAATAATAATAATAATAATAATAATAATAATAATAATAATAATAATACGCAAAACACTTTCAATACAGTAACCATAAGAGCATCACAGCAAACCACAGCACATACCCAAGTCGCACAGAGCTGCGCTCGGTAGTGATGTGAAAGCACGTTATAAAAATAAAACTACTGAACAATAATAATAATAATAATAATAATAATAACAGCGAGAATAACAACAACAGCAACGTGCCAAGCGCATGACCCATTACTTCATGTCGGGAGTAGGTTATATTTTGTTTCATTGAAACATAGGTATGTCTGCAAGAAAGAAGGTAAACACAATATTGAAATAAAAGAAACGTGAAATAGATGAAACTACACATTAATAGTTAATTGTCTCATTTCTATGTACACTCGTGGCACTCCCTTCATTTACGACGACGCGGGTTCCAGTTGATCCGATCAACAGAACAGCCTGCTCGTGAAATTGATGTGCCAGTGGCTGAGCACTCCATAGACACGTGTACCCTTAATGTAGTTCTTGGGGAGATTCAGCGTGACACAGAGTGTAACAAGGCTGGCCCCTTTGAAATACAGGTACAAGAGAAACAGGAAGAAAGAGTGAGAGAAAACTGTGGCGAAAGAGAGCAGCAGGGTTCACCCCCGCTCCCTCCATCTCCTGCCGGAACCCCGTAGAACTTTAGGTGTTTTCGCTCAATAAACACTCACAACGCTCAGTCTGGGAATCGAAACCGCAATCCCACGACCGCGAGTCCGCTGCCCTAACCACTGGGCCATTGCGCCTCCACTCAGTCAAAGTATTCTCTGTCGATCATTTGGTGTTGGTTTGTAGGCTTTTATATTCCAGTTATTCGTTGTGAATGTAGGTTTTGTTTGTTCGGATTGAGAGAATGGTGTTCGTTTATTCCTTTAGACTTTTATGCGTTTTAGACCCAAAGACCGTGACCATGCTGGGGTACCACGTATTATCCTTTTTTTTTCGATGGGAATTCTTTTGTAATTGGCTTTTGGTGAAGTACGATATTGGTGAGATCAATATTGCTGCCCTCGTTTGAGTTTCTCGCCGTGATGTAGGTTCATCTGGGACCTTTGAAAGCAATAGGTCAAGATGTTGCTTGAAAGCATGTACCCTTACTCCATGTAGATCTCTCAGATGTTTTGGTAATATATTAAATAGCCTTGGGCCCTTGAATTCCAGGCTATTGCAATATTTGTAGTACTGTTGTGGTTAACTCTTCGAAAAGAGACCAGAGATGGGAGAGAGAAATAGACATAGATAAGAAAGATAGATTTATTCAAAGTAAATAGAGAAATTCTATGATCAAAGAAATCCATTCTGTCACCATTTCATCTTTTTGTTTTATTCCTGATCTAATGTATTTCTGTCCATAATACTCAAAGTGTTGAGGCGTCGAGCTGGCAGAAACGTTAGTATGCCGGGCGAAATGCTTAGAGGTATTTCATCTGTCTTTACGTTCTGAGTTCAAATTCTGCCGGGGTGGATAACTTAAGTACCAGTTGCGGTTGATCTAAACTTCGGGCCTTGTGCCTAGAGTAGAAAATATTACTCAAAGTGTTTCTAATTTAACATGGCAGAGTGTGATTTGAGTGAGAGTGGGCTGCCATTTCTAGCCGGTCTACAAAGCACGCAGAGGTTCCATGCTGACACAGACAGACATATAAAAACACGTGTGCGCACATATATGCATATGTATATATATATATATATATATATATATATATATATATATATATATATATATATATATATATATATACACATCCATACATATATGTATATGTATATATACATCCACATGCATGCATATATATATATATATATATATATATATATATATATATATATATATATATATACATACACATACACATCCATATATATATGTATGTTTATAAATGCATACGTTCATATACACGTAAATACGTTCATATATTCATGCATACATATATTCATATATATTAAAATTATAATATCATAATTTTAATATAAATTAGCCATTATGGTATTTTTAGTTTGCTGGCCACTGATAAATCATTAAATAATGATTTTATCCTAATTATGCATGTTCATACATAGATATAAACATACAGTCATACATGCATGCATCCATCCAACCGTCCATCCATCCGTCCATCCGTCCATTCACCCAAACATACAGATAGATTCTTAAGCATGTACAGAGATATATAATCAGACAGATGAAGAGTAAGTACGAGAGAGAGAGAGAGAGAGGGGGGGGAGGGGGAGAGGGAGCGCGAAGAGTAACTATGAGAGAAGGGGGAGAGAAAGGGGAGAGAAAGGTGGGGGTTATTGAGATGAAATTTAGATAGATATAAATGGTTGAGGCTGTGTTTGGGTTTGGTCGACTGAATCTGCGTCTGAAGAAAGAAGCGTGTCCTGAGAAACAATTATTC
>NC_142928.1:196240523-196246140 GCF_046866305.1 Octopus bimaculoides
GAGATTAAGATTAGAAGGTGATAAGAACAGATAACTGCAACTGAACACTAGAGCACTCTAACTGTGTGTGTGTGTTGGTATGTTTATGTATATATGTATATTTATATATATAAATGTACATACTGATATGTGTTTGTGTGTGTATATATATATATATGTATATATATGAATGTATACATACATAATGCGTGCATACCAACATATATTCATATATATACACACACACATATATAAACGTACATTTATATAATATATATACATATATTTAAGAATATACATATATGCACACATATGTATGTCTGTGTACATATATATATATATACACATATATATGTATATATATATATGTGTATTTATATATATATGTGTATATATATATGTATATGTATATATACATATACTTTATATATATATATATATATATATATATATATATATATATATATATATATATATATATATATATATATATATGTATATATATGTATATATATATATATATGTATGTATACGTATAAAGCATTTTGAACTCAGTGAGACTGGAGATACAGATAACGAGATGATAGAGGAGGGAAGGGATGTTGTTGACTTCTCCAAATGTTCAGGCATTTTCCATGGAACTACCTACAGGAAGTTTTACATTCTTAGAGAGTCTAATGGTTGAATTGTTTAAAGTGAAGACGATAGAAAGGGAAAGAATTATAAAGCAGCAGATGTTATATTCAAAATGACTGCTAGGAACGTTAACGAACGCGCGAGGTATATTCTAAATATAGCCGTTGGTTATTGAGATATAAGAACGAGACGAGAACATAATAATAATAATAATAATGATAATAATAATAATAATAATAATAATAATAATAATAATGATAGTAGTAGTAGTAGTAGTAATAGTAGTAGTAGTAGTAGTAATAGTAGTAGTAGTAGTAGTAGTAGTAGTAGTAGTAGTAGTAGTAGTAGTAGTAGAAGTAGTAATATTATCGTAGCCCGATGTTAGGATTCTTTTCTTTTCCAACAGTTTAATCTGCTGAGTGTATAATAATAATAATAATTATAATAATAATAATAATAATAATAATAATAATAATAATAACAACCAGGCAGTGGCTATGTCCGGATGTAGTACCAGGCAGTGGCTCTCTTGGCTTCTGATATTAATTGATTGGAAGTGTTATCATGAACATTGTTTCGTCTTGGTATAAAAAGATGGGCTACAGCAAATATTCTGCTTAATACCACAGATTTGCTTGTCAGTTGTTTGACCGTAACCAGTTGAGCATGTCCCTTGGTGGCTGACGATATGTGCATCTCTGATCATGTGCAGAAGTAGTTGGGGAGCATCACAGCCATGTGTTGAGAGGAATTCTTTGTGGTTTGAATAATTCACCTTTGGAAACACGGGTGTTTCATTCAACATCCTTAAACAACCTTTATTCAGGGACCTTTTGAGCAGAATGGGCTACTCGACCTGAAGAAAATTCTAACTGGGCCCCACCTGCAAGGTCATGCGCTGTCTATCTTGATATGAGATCACCATGTCGCGCACATATGGTTGTGATGCATGTGCCTGGTGTACCCTTATCAGACGGGTAGTCATGATGGGCATAATGGGCTTCGTATATTTTACACCAGTGTCACTTTGATGGCATGCACTGCTCTCTCACTCAATAATAATAATGACAATGCTTTCATTTATTGGCCACCAGGGCCGACATATAGGGGACAAGAGAATAGACGTGGACAGTGGGGGTTTTACACACAAACAACGAATACACAATTAAAACAATAACAATAATATCAAACAAGAACAATATAATAATGACAGTTCCCCAATAGGGTGGGGGGTAACCACCTGCGGTTGACTCAGGTACCCCACCAATCCTGAACCACTCGACGCTTCGAGGGTACTCGGGGAGAACGCTTTCATCGCTCAAAGCGCATCTCGGGCAGGTCCGTCGGACAGCATTTCCGTGCCTGTAGAGTTTAACTCAAACTGGCAGTACCCCCACGGTAGTACTGCCAAGCTAGTGATTTCTGGAAGTTATCCATCGTCGAAAGTCCTCCGGAAGAGGCTGGTCAGTTCGAATTCGTCGACGCCTAGCGCCTCTCCAGGTGCGTCATCGCTCTTTCTCTCCACTAACCCTCTATTGAACTCAAGAGTGGATGTTCCACTGATCGCATTGCCCGCCTGGTAGAGGGCAGTGAGTGCTTGGCAACATTCCAGATGCCAGTGACCCTGTCTCGGTATCTTCTTGACCCAAGAATGCGGCTCAGTTAGGGAGACAAGCTGGGAGAAAGGCCCGTTTGACAAATGGTGACCATACCTGTTCACTGTTTAGGCAGAATATCTGGAGATGCCGCAACCTTGGGGAATGTCTGCGCATCATTAGCCAAGGTGTGCCCAGCCCTCCGCGTAGAGGGAGTTGGCAGCAGATGGACTGCCTCACCAATGGGACCTGTCCCTTCCACAGAAATTTGAAGAAGAGGTGCTCCAACTTGACGAGGTGCGAACGGGGACAAAGCACGGCGATCAAGTGGTAGTAGATGACGGACGCGATGTACGCATTCGCCACCGCCCAACCTTTCAGTGACAGCTTCCTCGCAGCCCATATCTGGGTGAGAGTGGCTATCCTGCTCATCACCTCGTCCCAGTTCTTCTCTACCTGGAGGTCTGGTCCGAACCAAACCCCAAACAACTTTACCTGTCCGTCCGTCCAGCGCCAACGACGCTGTTGGACGGCATGGACTTGCCTCTCCAGGTGCCGAGTTGCAAGCCCACCGACTTTTCCGGATTAGGTCTTTGCTTCCGTCAACTTTTCATATTCCTTGTCATTCGCATAAGCCGATACAGCCCTTCTGCGTCCCGGCTCGAGCGGGATGCCATGCAGCAAATCCATCTTCTGCAGTAAAAGCTCAAGAGCTATGGCCTGAAGTTATCTAATGTATCCCTCTTTTTTTTCGTCTTTCCTTATCGGCGTCACTACACCTCGGCTCACAAAATTGGAAATACTCCTGTTCTGCTGCCAGTTGCAGTAAAGCGCTTCGCGGAGATCGGAGAAAAAGTCTGGCATATTTACGTAAAGCTCGTAGGGCAGACCATCTCAACCAGGTGACTTGCGCCTCGTGCAGTTGACAAGGGCATCTTGAATTTCGGCTGAAGCTATTTGCCTTCCCCAGCGCTAAGCCGTTGAGAGACGCGGCAAGCCGTCGAGGTAGGGATTGAAGTCCGCCACAGTCTCCGCTCCACCACTCTCCCCGAACAACCGATCATAATGCTGGCGAAAGGCCTCACACTTCTGCCTGGAATCGCTCAGCTCGTGTCCGTCAAAGACCGAATTGTGGTTTTGTTACCATACTGCGCCTCCACAATACGGGTCCATCAAACAGCTGTGATTACTTCGTTTCTTAGAGCTCGCGCCTTAGCTCTGACAATGCAACCTCTCATGTTTCACATTGAAGAACTGGTCCAATGCCAATCTCGCTTCTAGCATGAATATCTTGCAATGTCACCACAAATAGCCTCGTCTAGTTTAGCTACTAACCCCTCCACCTTTCCATTTTTTCTAACGCTACTTCTTTGCAAAACCCTATCTCTCTTTTGAGAGCTGCCCACCACCTGTTGTTGACGATCCCCCCTGTCAACTTCTACTTACCTAAATTGTTGACCCGGTTCCTGTACGACATGTTCAGCTTTCGGTACCCGGGTCCCAACCTACGCGTCTTACCTAGGTCGACCGTAAGGATTACAAAATTATGATCTGAATAGGCGACCGTTTTAAAAAGTGGGCATCCTACACCATTACTATCTATTTTCCTAATGAAAATCCTATCTATATACGATCAAAATGACCTTTATTATTATTATTATTATTATTATTATTATTATTATTATTATTATTATTATTATCATTATTATTGTTATTATTATTATTATCATTATTATTATTATCATTATTATTATTATTATTATTATTATTATTATTATTATTATTATTATTATTATTATTATTATTATTATTATTATTATTATTATTATTATTATTATTATACATGGGGTTAGTAGCTAAACTATTTGTGGTGACATTGCAAGATATTCATGCTAGAAGCGAGATTGGCATTGGACCAGATGAGACTGTTAGAAAAGAAAAGAATCCTAACATCAGGCTACACAATATTATTATTATTATTATTATTATTATTATTATTATTATTATTATTATTATTATTGTTGTTGTTGTTGTTGTTGTTGTTGTTGTTGTTGTTGTTGCTTCGAGCAAGTCGAACGTCTTCGTTCCCTTTCAAGTTTTTGTGTGGATGTAGAGTCGCCGACCTTTATTAGTTGAGGTCTTCCAGGAGCCCTGATCCACTCTCCGTTGTCATTCCCGTCCCAATTCTTTCCTTTCGTAACTTCATATGATTATTTATCTATTTATATCTTTTTTTTTTCATTCGTTTCCATACAATCGATATCTTCATATAATCGATATAATTTTCTGTAAATCGATATTTCCACATAATCAATATTTTTTACAAAACGTTTTGTCATTTTTATTTTCTCTTTTGACACGTCTTCTTTCGATGTTATTACCGCGTACAAAGAATGCATTAACATGTTCGTCCGCCTCCTCAACACCATCGCAATCATCATCATTAACTCGCCGTCGTCATTGTAGTAGTAATTCTTTCTGCTATAGTCACAATTTTAGGGGATGGAGGCTAGTTGATTACATCGACCTTTGTGTTCAAATAGTACTTTATTTATCGACCCCCGAAAGGATGAAAGGCAAAGTCGACCTCGGCGGAATCTGAACTCAGACGGACGAAATGCCGCTAAACATTTTGCCCGGTGTGCTAAAGATACAGCCATGTCGCCGCTTATAATGATACTACTACTACTACTAATAATAATAATAATAATCTTTTCTATTTTGGCACAAGGCCCGAAATTTTTGGGGGAAGGGGCCAGTCGATTAGATCGACCCAGTACGCAACTGGTACTTAATTTATCGACCCCCGAAAGGATGAAAGGCAAAGTCGACCTCGGTGGAATTGGAACTCAGAACGCAAAGACGAGCGAAATGCCGCTAAACATTTCGCTCGGCATGCTAACGATACAGCCAGGTCGCCGCCTATAATATTAATAATAATAATAATAATAATAATAATAATAATAATAATAATAATAATGATGATGATAATGATAATAGAAAATATTGTTAGTGTTTTTGTTATTATTACTACCATTGTTATTGTTGTTATGGACAGATGATTGAAATTCTAGATAATGGTAGGATGACGTCTGTGAGAAGTGTAACATATAATTCAGGGTGGACAGTTTGTGGGGTGGTGGAGTGGGGGTGGGGGCGGCGACGCGTGTATTATTTAGGCCGCTGATAAAGCTCAAGTGTCAATGCTTTTAATGATGTGGGTGCCATTAGAAATGTATGGCTATTTTATTTGTGTATGTATGGAGATGATGCCTGTCCCTGCAGGTAGTTCTTTGTATGTGCGTGTAGCTATATGTATGTGTGTGTGTGCGTGTTTGAGGAGATGTCTCTACGTGTCTATGTATATAGAGCTGTTTGTGTGTGTGTGTGTGTGTGTGTGTGTGTGT
>NC_142928.1:196246640-196369140 GCF_046866305.1 Octopus bimaculoides
GATTAATGTGAAAAAAGCATCTCAGTTGTAAGATCCCATCCAACTTGTTCTACTGGGGAAAGCTGGCCCCCTGTGCCCAAGGAGAAGAACTCTGGAGCATATGTTTAGTAGCTGTCCTAAATCCCAGAGAAAGGGGCAAAGGGAAGTTGCTTCAGGTGACTGTGGATCAGGAGGTGTGAGCCTTGGGAGTGGGCAGTGCTAACAAGTGGACACAAACTGGGTCACTTGGGTGAAGATGTCTGATGTTGAAAGACTCAAAACACCTAATGACACCAGGAGACATCATTGATGATGTGTCTGGGTACATAAGATGATGGATGGAGAAGCTACACACACATACACACACACACACGATGAAGGAACAGGCTTCAATATTAGCAGTCATGTTATTTTGTAGCATTTTGTTTTTGTTTGTAATATTTATTGTGAAATGAAGGCAGTGAGCTAGCAGAATTGTTAGGATGCCAGACGAAGTGCTTAGCGGCATTTCGTCATTTTTACATTCTAAGTTCAAATTTTGTCGAGATCAACTTTACCTTTTATCCTTTTGAGGTCGATGAAAGAAGTACCAGTTGAATACTGGGGTTGATGTGACCAATTTAGCCCCTTCCTTGGAATTGCTGACCTTGTGCCAATATTTGAAACTAATATTTGTTATGAAATGACTTCTAAAATTGTTAATTAATGGTTGAGAAGTGCTTCCTAACAACAACAACACAGTTTTCTGTATTGAAAAAATGGTTTACATGTTGAAGGAATTCTTTGAATTGTGTTTGCAGCATTTATGGATGAATTGGGGCTGAGTGATTCAGACGATCTTATTGATGCCCCTGCACCAACTCCCTTCGATCAGAAACCAACTGGAAATAGCGGTTTTGATGGTGGAAGTGACTGGGACAGCGTTGTCGCTGAGGATGTGTCAAAGGCAGATGATCAACAAGAGCAGGTGAGAGACTCTTTGACTTCCTCTAAGACACAATGTACAGGACTGCTGTAAGAATGACGCCAAAGCAGATGCAGAACCTGGCAGAGCCCTCCGGCTTGTCAGTTCTTATCAAATTGTCCAACTCATGCCAGCATGGGAAAAGAGATGCTAAATGATGATAACTGCATCAGTCAGCCAGCCTCGAAACATATGATATCACAAGAATGGTACTAACCTGGCTGACATCCATTTTGAAGGAAGTGAGGAGTTCTCTAATGTAAAGGAAGAAAACTCTCATCTCTTTTTTTTGTTGTTCATTTCTGTTCTGTAACAGAATCCTTAAAAGACTCGGCTTTTGATTTTGATAATGATTTTAAGGAATTTACATTTAACAAATCTCAGTTGAAGACTTTCTGCATTTTGTTTTGTAGTTACAACGACCGTAATTTTAAGGAACAGGACAATCCAGGCATGGTTGTCTGGTTAAGAAACTCACTCTGTACTTGGCTTTTGGTGACTTGGAGAAAGCCTTTTACAGGGTCCCCGATCCTTTATCTGGTGGTCAATGCAGGAACTAGGGATAGGTGAGTGGTTGGTGAGAGCTGTACAAGCCCTGTACAGGGATTCTGTCAGTAAGGTGAAGGTTGGCATTGAGTATAGTGAAGAATTCCTGGTAGAGGTAGGGGTTCACCAAGGATCTTCTTATCCATCATAGTCTTCCAGGCAATAACAGAGGAATTTAAGACAGGCTGCTTGTGGGAGCTCCTCTATGCTGATGACCTTGTTTTTATAGCTGAATCACTGCCCAACATAGAGAAGGCCTTAGGGTTAACCTAGCAAAAACCAAAGTCTTAGTAAGTAGGAAGGCAGACAAATCACAAATCCCTTCAGGTAGATGGCCCTGCTTGATCTGTAGAAAAGATGTAGGTAGAAACTCCATAAGATGTACCTGGTGTAAGCTAAGGACACATAAGATGTGCAGCAATATCAAAGGAAGGTTAACAGGGAAAACAGCTTCTGTGTGTGGCAGGTGCACAGATACAATAGACACTGAAAATATACAGGAAATAGACACCATCAAACGCCAGGGGGTGAGGTCAAGGTAGAGGTAGTTGATAGCATCTGTTTTTTAGGTGATCAGGCTAGTAGCAGAGGTGGATGCTTGAGAGCATAGCTATGAGAATAAAAATAGGCTGGCAAAGTTCAGAGAGCTCCTAACTCTGCTGGCAACAAAGGCGTCTCCCTCAGAGTGAAAGGTAGATTGTATGTAAACACCTATGCTACATGGCAGTGAAACATGGGCTGTGACAACCGAGGACATGCGTAGGCTTGAAAGAAATGAAGCCAGTATGCTTCACTGGCTGTTCAATGTTAGTGTGCATGCATGACAGAGTGTAAGCATCTTGAGAGAAAAGCTGGGCGTAAGAGGCATCAGATGTTGTGAGGAAGAGAGAAGACTGCACTGGTATGGTCATGTGATGCGTTTGGACAAGAACAGCTGCGTAAAAAAGTGCTGATCTCTAACTGTAGAAGGAACCTGTGATAGAGGTAGACACAGGAAGACTTGGGATGAGATGGTGAAGCATGATCTTCGAACGTTGGGCCTCATGGAGGCAATGACAAGTGACCAAGACCTTTGGCGATATGCTGTGCTTGAGAAGACCCAGCAAATCAATTGAAATTGTAGTCATGGCCAATGTTGGTGTCACATAACTGGCAGCCGTGCTGGTAGCACGTAAAAAGCATGTTTCGAGTGTTGGGCCTCATGGAGGCAAAGTCACTGATGCCAGTAGCATGTGAAAAGCACCTTTCGAGTATTGGGCCGGCCACATGGAGGTAATGATGAATGACTGAGACCTTTGGCTTTATGTTATACTTGAGATGAAGGCCTATCAAGCCAAGTAAATTTGCAATCATGGCAGATACTGGTGTCCTGCAAATGGCACCCATGCTGGTGGCATGTAAAGACACCTATTACACTCTCGGAGTAGTTGGTGTTAGGAAGGGCATCCAGCTGTAGAAACCACAGCAGATCAGACTGGAGCCTGGTGTAGCCTTCCAGCTTACCAGCCCTGGTTAAACTGTCCAACCCATGCCAGCATGGACAACAGATGATGATGTGTTGCTTTGTTTACATCCTCATAACTTAACAGTCCAGCAAAAGAGACCGATAAAATAAGTAACAGGTTTGAAAGATAAGTACTAGTGTCAGTTTGTTTGATCAATCCCTTTGGGGTAGTGCCCCAGCATGGCCACAGTCCAGTAACTCTGAATCATATGAAAGATAAATTCAGTCCTGAGCTGTTGGTCAAATTTTGGTTCAAACATTGTCATCATGGGGAAATGACATATTAATTTACTTGCTCCAAGTCAAGGAAGAATCTTCTATGTGGTCATGTGATATGCTAGAAATAGCAGCTCAATCTTAGTGTTTCGAGGAAAAGAAGGACACATTGGATAATGTATTCCTAGGTATCTCCTAAAAAAAAAAAGGTGATGGTCTAGTCTGGAATGTCTTTGATCAAGTCTGACCTGGGGCTAAGCAACAACTTCACAACTAAATAGTTATCAAAAGTGTGGGGAGAGGGGGGCAGAGGTTAGTTGTAAGAGGTTCAGAGATGCCCCCCACATGAAACAGGATATTTACTACCCCTGCTCCTTTGCCTCCCCTCGGTGACCACCACTGCAGGTTCTGCTCCACTACCCTCTGTGGCAGCCAGCACTTTATTTCATTGACCACAAAGGAATGTACAAAGTTGACCAGGGCAGGATTTGAACTCAGAGTATCAAGAGAAGGAACAAATATCTCAAAGCATTTTGTCCAGTGCTCTAACGATTGTGCCATTCCACATAATGTACATTATGTATCTAGGAGTGCATTATTTAATGTACCTAATGTTTCGAAGATGGTATGTTACAATTTGAGGAAGACTTGGCTGCTGTTTCTTGAAAATCAAATGACCATTGCTCTTACAGCCCTTACCACTTCTAACCATTCTTCTGTGAAATAGGGGTGGAACATGCTAACTACCAGATAGACTGAAGCAATCTTGGCAGAATGGTTGCAGTATAAAGAATGCAGCAGATAAAAGCATGGCTTTATATGTATCACCGTCTTCATGTCTGTGAGAAAACAATGTTAGCTTAACCTTTTCGTTACTGTATTTCTGGAGAGATGCTCTGTGTTACTTTACATATAACAAAGAATTTAGTAAAATAGCTTATCCTTAAGCTAGTGTTAGGAACATAAATTGTGACTAAGGTTTGGTGGAAGATTTTAATTCAAAACTTATGAAAACAAGACATTTGTACTCAGAGCCAGAGGCAGTTTCAGCCAGGTTGGTATCAAAACGGTTAAGAATTGTTTCTCTATTATATATTTTAACCCTTTTGTTACCATATTTCTGTAGATATGCTCTGTGTTTCTTTCAATTAATTCTAAATATAACAAAGAATTTAGTAAAATAACTTAGTTGTCATTCAGCTAGTGTTAGGAACATAAATTGTGACTAAGGTTTGGTGGAAGATTTTCATTCAAAACTTATGAAAACAAGACTTATATACTCAGAGCCAGAGCTGGTTTCAGCTGGGTTGGTAACAAAAGGGTTAATGGACTACTATAGTTAAATTTGTTAATAATATCCAGATAATAAAAATGATAACGATGTAATGTGTAATTAACTAAAATATTTTAACAATTAATCAACCAAGATATTGTAATGGTTAATTAACTATGTCTTTTTATTCACTTTTCAGCTATTTAGCGAAGATCTCTTTGCTGCGTTTAATGAAAGAGTTCAGTCGAAGTCTCAACAAAATCTCTTCCATTCTGAAACCAACTGTAAGTCAGATTTACTTATTCCTACCTGGAAATGGATCTTGTTGCAATAAGAATAATGGATTAATTTTACTATTAATTGTTCATCATGATTCATCATCATCATTGTTTAACGTCTGTTTTCCATGCTAGCATGGGTTGGACGATTTGACTAAAAACTGGCGAACCAGATGGCTGCACCAGGCTCCAAACTGATCTGGAAGAGTTTCTACAGCTGGATGCCCTTCCTAACGCCAACCACTCCGAGAGTGTAGTGGGTGCTTTTACATGCCACCAGCAGGAGGGCCAGTCAGGCGGTACTGGCAACGGCCATGCTCAAATGGTGTTTTTTACGTGCTACCAGCACAAGTGCCAGTAAGGCGGCGCTGATAATGATCACACTCGAATGGTGCTTTTTATGTGCCACCAGCACGGAAGTCAGTTAGCTGCTCTGGCAACAATCATGCTCGGATGGTGCTCTTAGCGCTCCACTGGCACGGATGTCAGTCATCGAATTTGATTTGATTTCGATTTCACTTGCCTCAACAGGTCTTACAAGCAGAGTTTAGTGTCCAGTGAAAGAAGGTACGCATAAGTGGGCTGGTTACACCCCTGGCATAGGCCTTGGATTTAGGTCTCACTTGGCTTCCTGAGTCTTCTCACGCACTGCATATTTCCAAAGGTCCCGATCACAAGTTACTGCCTCGGTGAGGCCCAATGTTTGAAGGTCGTGCCTCACCACCTCATCCCAGGTTTTCCTGGGTCTTTCTATTCCACAGGTTCCCTCAACTGCTAGAGTGTGACATTTTTTCACACAGCTATCCTCATCCATTCTCGCCACATGTCCATACCAGTGCAATCGTCTCTCTTGCACACCACAACTGATGCTTCTTAGGTTCAACATTTCTTTCAAGGTACTTATACCCTGTCGAGTATGCACACTGACATTACACATCCATCGGAGCATATTGGTTTCATTCCTTGCGAGCCTGCGTATGTCCTTAGCAGTCACGGCCCATGTTACACTGCCATGTAGCATGGCTGTTTATACACGTGTCATATAGTCTACCTTTTACTCTGAGCAAGAGGCCCTTTGTCACCAGCAGAGGTAAGAGCTCTCTGAACTTTGCCCAGGCTATTATATCATCATCATCATCATCATCGTTTAACGTCCGCTTTCCATGCTAGCATGGGTTGGACGATTTGACTGAGGACTGGTGAAACCGGATGGCAACACCAGGCTCCAGTCTAATTTGGCAGAGTTTCTACAGCTGGATGCCCTTCCTAACGCCAACCACTCAGAGAGTGTA
This sequence comes from Octopus bimaculoides, assembly GCF_046866305.1. Lineage (NCBI taxonomy): Eukaryota > Metazoa > Mollusca > Cephalopoda > Octopoda > Octopodidae > Octopus > Octopus bimaculoides. The sequence goes on from NC_142928.1 coordinate 196,252,693, forward strand.
GTGGGTGCTTTTACGTGTCACCCGCACGAAAACGGCCACGCTCGAAATTGTGTCTTTTATGTGCCACCCGCACAAGCCAGTCCAGGGGCACTGGCAACGATCTCGCTCGAAAATCCTACGGGAGCCAGTCAGGCGGTACTGGCAACGGCCACGCTCAAAATGGTGCATCTCATGTGCCACCCGCATAAGAACCAGTCCAGGGGCACTGGCAACGATCTTACTTCTCACGCACAGCACATTTCCAAAGGTCCCGGTCAGTAGTCATCGCCTCGGTGAGGCCCAATGTACGAAGGTCTTGCCTCACCACCTCAGCCCAGGTCTTCCTGGGCCTACCTCTTCCACGGGTTCCCTCAACTGTTAGGGTGTGGCACTTTTTCACGCAGCTATCCTCATCCATTCTCACCACATGTCCATATATATATATATATATATATATATATATATATATATATATATATGTATATACCCACACACACAACAAGAAATAATATTTGTCTCTTTTTCTAGAAACAAAAGGGTTTCTAGGACAGCAAAAGAATTGCTCAAATATAAATGAGACGAAGATAAACAAACATTGGTTACAGAACAAACATTAAATTTGAGTGTTTTTTAGGATTCTGAAGGAGAACTTCCCAAAGAATCATAAATACTACAGCATTTGCAGTAAGTCTCCTATCAAATTCTCTTACTCAGTAATGCCAAATTTGGCCTCTGTTATTGCATCTATTAATAGAAGCAAGTTAAATGGGCAAGGGCACTGGAGGTGTTCTGATGGAAATTTTGCTCTGTGAGTACCCAAAATGGCCATTGATGCGTGTGAATTTGACCTGTGGAAGTCTGTTTATTTATGAACTTTTGGATGTACTTGTGTGAGGGGAATAAAAAGACTTTTGTCAAATATTAAAAAAAATATTTTTAATCGTTTGATAAAACTTTTTTAGTTGCTGGACATTTATTCTATTTTATTTTAATCTTTATTTTATCTTTTGTCTATTAGTTTTTTGGTAGTTTACACATTTTTAGTTGTTTATATTTACTTTTTTCATAAGCCGTTCTATTTGTATTTTATTCAAATATATATTTTTACCTTCTGTGTTTTTATGTATATGTATTTTTGTTTATGAGTTTCAGAACCATGGTGATATTTATATGTGATTAAATGTTTGAGGTATGGTGTCTTATATAAAGTCGTTGACTCAAAGTGCTGGGCTCACAAAGAATAAGTCCTAGTGTTGATTTGCTTGAAGGTGGTGTTCCAGCATGGCTGCAGTCAAATGTCTGAAACAAGTAACAGAGCAAAGAATCTGTGACATAACCAATACAAACGTTCAACGAAGTTTAAACTGATATGAATTTTCTTTTTCTTTATATTTTTGTAGATTTTGGAGAGATGGATGAAAGCAACGGTGATTGTAAACAAAATGAGGATTTAATGTCTCACAAACCTTTGATTATGAAGAATGATTGGGATTCTTCGTGTTTATCGTCACCACCAAATTATGATGCGAAGGAGTCGAATCAACCAAAAAGTGAAGCTAATCAACATAATTCCAAAGATTTTTTGTGTCAAATGTCTTTGAATAAAGAGTCTGACAGTGGTGATGAAGATAGTGATTGGGATTCCCCTGCTAATTCTACCAATTTACCAAAAACTGATGTTAATGGTACCAGGGTTAACACCACAACAACCAATATGGCATCAATAAAAGTCGACCAAGAAGAGGTCGGTCCATTGAAATGCTTCTTCTTCTCTTTTGTTCAGCTTTTATTGTTTTATTTCATATCTTCTTGTTTTTTTCTTTTTTTTACAACTTTTAAGAGAATTTATTAATAAGTTTAATTGTTCCTGATGATTATTATGAAAGTCATTCTATCTGCCAAGAACCAGCTCTAACCAGATTGTGGCAATAATATTACAGTATTGCTATTCAGTAAGAGGGGAAAGACTAATGGGAACAAACCATCATCCTCTCCACCTGCATTTTACATTGATCACCCTCAACCACACACATCATCATCACCATTATCTCTCTCTCTCTCTCTCTCTCTCTCTCTCTATCTATCTCTTTCTCTCTCTCTCTCTCTCTCTGACTCTCATCTTTCCCTTGTCCACCATATCACTCTTACAATTCTGCTGCTGCTCACCCTTCCACACCTTTTTCTGCACTGTCACTTATTTCCTACTCTTCCCTCCACTCGTATGTGTCATTGGTTACCCACTACCCCTCATCCACCCCTCAACCCTACTCAGTCCCTACAGTTGTCACCTCCTTTTCCTTACCTTCCCTGCTTATCATCCTTCAACACTTGTCCTTCAGTGTATTTATCTTTTCACCCATTCCCCATTTCTCACCCTCCCATGTACTCTTGCAACCTCTACCCACCACATCATGTCTACTTACCTCATACCTTAAGGGTCCACCCCTATTTTTATCTCTCTTTCCAGCTCCATCCTAGACATTCCCACCCACTCTTCTATGATGTCACTAGCCATGCAGCTCCTCTACAGCAACAACCCTGTTCTGTTCTGACCCTTCCTCACACACTTTAACCCCTCATCCCATACCATAAAGCTGCCTTAATCTCTACTGTAGCCCCAATAAATTAAACGAGATCTTAGTCTTGCTTATTACCTGGTAACCTCACTAGTGCTGGTGCCATGAAGAAGAGCACTCAGTCCATTCTGTAAAGTGGCTGGCATTTGGAAAGGCATCCAGCCATAGAAATTATGCCAAAGTAGGTATTGCAGCATTGTGTAGTCTTCAGATCTGTCAGATCATCCAACCAATGCCACAATGGAAGACAGATTTTCAATGATGATGATGATGATTTCCTCCAGACTTTTTACTTCATAACATTTTTTTTTGTTTTTACTTTTATGTCTTATTTTGAAAGTTTTATGTTTAATATAGTTTAATTTTCCTTTTTCCACAATTTTGCTTTGGTTACCTTTCATACCTTTAATTCTGATTTATTACCATTCACCTGTCATCAGAATTATTTACAAAGATTTTGTCTGAGACTAAACCATTTCCCAGATGAAAGAACCGACCATTCCTTTTCCTTATTCCATGTGTTTCTGCGTTAGCACTGCACGTTGATCCATTGTGCAAGATTCCCTAAATCTTTTGAAAAAAGAAACCATAACGATTTACTTTAATTTTACTAACAGAGAATGAGCTTCTGTTTTTTGTTTGTTTTTTTTTTACATGTTTCTATAATAATTAAACTTTCTAATTAGTCTTGCACTCTGCCTGGATTCATTTATATATTGTTATTAAATTAAATGTTCAATTAATGACAATGGTAGAACTAACTCTGATTCTATGCATTTCCTTTTTTTTTATGAAACAGGATTTATTGTTGTTTAGAACAACCCACTCCCACCACCATAACCACCACCCATCAACCTGACCACCCACAACCACAGCCATCACCCCCCCCCCCCCGCCACCCACCACCATCAACCCTCACCACAACCCCTACCACCCACCACCATTACTTCCACAATGTTAAGAGCTTTGTTAAATGTTGAAATGAATGGAACATGTTGATAAAGTGTGCAATTTTTAGTATTTGCAGCGAACGTCATCCTTAAGACGGATGAGCTCCGCAGCAAAGAACTTGGATATGGCAGCAAGTAAAATTATTGCTTGTTCCAGCCAACCGTCTGATTACCTTATTGAATCGTCAGGTTTGTACAAGAATGCTTATGAAGAATTTGTTAGCAGCGTAGGACTTGTTGCTGATATGACACCCGACCTAACTGCCAAGACACAAATTATGGAGAAACTTGACAGCATCTCTGATGTCTCAAGTCGTTTGCTTCTGGTTGCCAATGCTGTCTCCACTGACCAAACTGACCACAGTGCAAAGAACAAACTCTCAGGTGCAGCAAGGTAGGAATTCAGTTTGGTTTTACCATTAATTTTGTTCTTTTGGTGGAATTCGTTATGTGTCACATGTTAAACAATCACGTGACAATAATCCAAGCAGTGAGCTGGCAGAATCGTTAAGCGCTCGGGGCCAAAAAGCTTAGTGGCATATCATGTCTTTATGTTCTGCATTCTGTTTCCACCAAGTTCAACTTTACTTTTCATCCTGTCAGGGTCAATAAAATAAGTACCAGTTATAAACTAGGGTTGATCTAATCAGCATTGCTCATACTGTGCCTATATACAGGGTGTCCCCCAAAATTTGACATCATTTCGTCCAAATTGTCTCAAATTTTAGCAGTATGTCTAGAATTCAATCCATTTTTAAAATATGATCTTTCATAGGTTTTTCTTTTCAAGATTAGACATGCCGTTTACTGCAAGAGAAAAGGCATTTTGTGTATTGAAGTATGCCCAAACTCAGTCAAATGTGAATGTGCAACATGTATTTATTAGATTTCATAAACAAATATCAAGAGGGAAGTATATTTAGATGTGGCACAAGAACTTTCAAGAAGAAGGTTGTTTGTGTTGGAAAAAAGGATCTGGACGGCCGACAGTTTCAGAAGAGATGGTCAACCAACTTTGGGAAACATTTAGTCGGAGTCCAAAGGAATCTGTGCGAAGAGCAAGTCTGGAAACCCGGCTCTTCTAGTCCATTGTTTGGCATGTCATAAGAAAATCCTTGCAGCTGACCCCCTACTAGCTTCAGCTTGTGCAGACTTTAAAGCTGGTTGAAAAGCAAAAGTGTAAAACATTCTGTGAAGATATGAAAGAGAAATTTTAAGATGACGACTTTGAAAACCATCTTGTTTTCAGTGACAAAGCTACAGAACATATGAATGGCAAAATGAACAAGCAAAATGTTTGCATTTGGGGGCAAAGAAAATCCATATGACACAATTGAACATGGAAGGGACTCGCCAAAATTGAATTAGGGTGTTCTGCCCCACCTTATAAATAATCATCTCACAGAATTTTTCGTTGGAAATCTCTAGAATAAGACTTGTTATGTTCAAAATTAAGCCTATCGACTTTCATTTCTCTTGACCATGTAGTCACTCCAATATGGACATCTCAAATGATGTCAAATTTTTTAGGCACCCTCATCATCATTATCGTTTAACATTTGTTTTCCATGCTGGCATGGGTTGGGCGTTTTGACTGAGGTCTGGAGAGCCAGTGGCTGTACCAAGCTCCAATCTGTTGTGGCAATGTTTCTACAGCTGGATGCCCTTCCTAATGCCAACCACTCTGAGAGTATAGTGGGTGCTTTTTCCATGCCACAGGCACAGAAGCCTGTCATCAATCACATTTGGATAGTGCTTTTTACATGCCACCAGGACGGGGGCTAGTGAGTGGGTATTGGCATCAACCACATTCAGATGGTGGTTTTTACGTGCCACCAGCACAGGGGCCAGTCAGTGGGTACTGGCACCATCCACGTTTGGATGGTACTTTTAACGTGCCAAAATATCAATAATTATTATATTTCATACTAACACCTCTCTCTCTCTCTGTCCCTCTTCTCTTAAGCTTACACTCATCATCATCATTCAATGTCCATTGTCCTTGCTGGCATGGGTTGGACAGCTTGACCAGGGCTGGCAAGCAGGTGAGCTGCACCAGGCTCCAGCCTGATTTGGCAGGGTTTCCACACCTGGATGCTCTTCCTAGCACCAACCGCTTTACAAAGTGTGCTGGGTGCTTTCTATGTGGCACTGGCACAAGTGCTTTTACATGGTGCCACATGAGTGTTTTTATGTGGCATTGCACAGGTGCTTTTGCATACCATTAGCACAGGACTCTTGCAGGCTAATCCTCTTCCCCAGGGGAACCAGTCTTAACACTTCAGCTGTGAAATATTAGTCTTCTTGAGCACAGCAAGGTACCAGGTAACTCGGTCCTTTGTCATTTCACCCAAAAGGCTCAGCATCCTGAGGTTGTCCTTCAGTACTTGGTCCCGTGTCTTCCTGAGTCTCCTGCTTCCACGTGTTCCATCTTTTTTGAGAGATCAGTGCTTTTTTATAGAGCTGTCGGCCTCCATCCGCGTCACATTATCAAACCAGCACAGGTTTCTCTCTTGCTCACAACAACCAATTCCTCTTATGCCTAACTTTGCTCTCAATATACTAGCACTCTGTTGAACATGTAAACTTACATTACACATACAGTAGAACGTACTAGCTTCACTCCTTTCTGATGTTCACATGCCCTCTGCATTCAAGGCCCACATCTCTCACTACCATGTAGAATTGCTGTCCACATACATGCATCATACAATCTTCCTTTCACTCAGAAAGAGAAACCTTTTGGGGCCAACAGAGGTAAAAGCTCTCTGAATTTCTTCCATGCTATTCTTATTCTAGCTGTTACACTCTCCATACATCCTCCCCCACTACTAATTTGGTCCCTGAGGTAGCAGAAATTATCTACTACCTCTAATGAGCTACTAGGTCATCTGAGAGAATCAATTTCCCAAGTCTCAATAGTTTTTATGGATCCTGTGCATCCACATATGAACACTGCATTCTCAGATAACCTTCCTATTATTCCACTACCCCTTGTGTTTGTCCATAGCTTACACTGGGTGCACAGTATGGAGTTCCTGCCTACACCTTTCCTACAAATTGAACAGGGCCACCTACCTAAGCGGGGAGTAGAGTCCTGTCCATTTTCTTGCTTACTAGGATGATATGGAATCTGCTATGAGGGCAAGATCATCAGCATAGTAGTTCTCGGGGTCTGCCAGTCTTGAATTCCCCTGTTATGGCCTGGAGGACAAAGATGGAAAGGACGGGACTGACGTGTGAGCCTTGATGAACTCCTGCCTGTACACCAAATTCTTTGCCATACTTGTGGTTAACTCTCACCTCACCTCATCTCATCTTTGTATATGGCCTGTACAGCATTCACCACCCATTCATCTACCCCTAACCTCCTCAGAGCCCATCATATCACACAGAGGGTTACTCTATCAAAGGTTTTCTCTACATCAAGTATCATAAATATACCTGATTAGATTGTTGATGCATTTTCTCTAAACCTAATAAAATCAATTTAATTTTATTGCCTGTAATAATTTACACACACATGAGCAATTCAGTTGATACACTTGAACTGTTTTAAGTGTCCCAAAACCACTGAGGTGTGACATAAAGAAAAGCATTCAGTCCCCTCTCTCAAATGGTTGCTGTTAGGAGGCGCATCCAACTGTAGAAGCCATGCCAAAAGCATACATTTGTACATGATACAGTGGAGCCATGCAACTCCTGCTGTTATTTAATCCAGGAACTCTAAACAATGAGATAACTTCCAGACATCATTGCTTATTAAACCATTCTTTACTTATGAAACAATATTATTTACCCATGCTAGCATGGAAGGCGGATGTCGGTTATGATGATAAGGGTCCCAGCTGATGCAATCAATAGAACCAGCTTGCTATTGAAATTAATGTGATGAAAATGAGATGTCAGTATTATTTTCATTTTTGCATAATTTAGACAATCTATTCACTGTGTATGTGTATGTGTGTGTGTGTATATATATATATATATATATATGACAGTACCACTTGATTGGCACTCGTGCCAGTGGCAAGTAAAAGGCATCATTCAAGCGTAGTTGATATCAGTGCTGCCTGACTGGTCCCATTCCAGTGGCACATAAAAAAAGACCATTCAAGCATGGTCGATGCCAGTGTTGGCTGACTGGCCCTTGTGCCGGTGGAATGTGAAAAGCACCCACTTCACTCTCGGAGTGGTTGGCAGTAGGAAGGGTATCCAGCTGTAGAAACTTTGCCAGATCGGATTGGAGCCTGGTCCAGCCTTCCAGCTCGCCACCCTTCAGTCAAACTGTCCGACCTATGCCAGCATGGAAAGTGGACGTTAAACGATGATGATATATACACATGCACGTATACATATTATATATATTGTAGTTGTGAGCATGTAAAAAGCACCATCTGAACATGGCTGATACCAGTGCCACTTTGACTGGATTCTGTGCCGGTGGCACGTAAAAAGCACCCACTACACTCTCGGAGTGGTTGACGTTAGGAAGGATATCCAGCTGTAGAAACTCTGCCAGATCAGAGTGGAGTCTGGTGTAGCCTCCTGGCTTCCCAGACCCCAGTCGAACTGTCCAACCCATGCCAGCATGGAAAACGGACGTTAAACGATGATGATGATGTACATAGTGTGATGTATGTGTAATTGTAGATAGTATTTGCAGTTTGTTGTTGTTGTTGTTGTTACAGATTTGTCACAGAATGCATTGACCAACTGATCAATGTTTGTTCTGGAATTGAAACAGAAGAAGAGAAAGAGATTGAAGAAAATAATGCAGGAGAGTCTCAGGTGAGTTGTTTCCCTTGCAAAAGCCTCTTCTTTCAGTTATTGGTGGTGGAGGTGGTGGTGGGTCTGGCCTAACACTAGAAATATTAAAATAGTTTAAGAATGTTTTAAACAATTTCATTTCAAAGAAAATTCTTAATATCAATATTCTAGCAGGAATTACTGTGTATTTAAGAGGAACAGTTGTGTGTGTGTGTGTGTGTGTGTAGTGGCATGTAGCCTAGGGGTGAGGGTACTTCACCCCTGAAAACCACAAGATTGTGGTTTTCAATTCTTAGCCTGGCAGAACAGTGTTTTCAAGCAAAACATTTCATTTCCTGTTGGTCCAGTCCACTCAGCTGTAAATGGAGCCCCCTGTGGCAAACTGGTTTTTCCTTTTGAGGTGAATGCTGGTCTGCTCACTTAGGAAAGCTAAAACAATGCAAGGAAGCGCATTGTGACTGGCGGTGTATACCAGCATCTGATAGTCTGGTTGATCCAGTGATATATCTGTGTGTCTGTTATGGCCAGCAAGTGAAGAAATAGGCTGGCAGACAGGAACCGCTCCTTGCGCAGGTAAAAAAGGTGAAAGCTTGCCTGGTACGCTCATGTATCCTGCCACAACTTCCTGTCCCGAACCATTCTTCAGGGCAAAGTTGAGGCAGACGGAGAAAATGCTGGTTAGACAACATCAAGGACTGGACAGGTGACAACACCATGACCCTGCGGCTCTGCATGACAGAGAACAGAGAGCCCACAGTGACAGCTGACCACGGAAGCGTCGAGAGTGGAATCCCAATGACTGGCTGAATCCATTAAGGGATCTTGATGATCGATGAGTAATGTTGTTCAGCATCTGTCCCTCAATTCTCCGTCCTACCACGGGGCATATATGGCAGTGTCATGAAATAGGGAGAAGTTCAGTTGTTCTTTCTATGTTTTGCCCCTTTATATTCTTGTATCTTTCACTTGTTTCAGTCATTAGATTGCGGCCATGCTGGGGCACTGCCTTGAAGAGTTTTTAGTTGAATGAAATGACCCCAGTACTTCTTTTAAGCCTGGTACCTATTTTGTCAGTTCTTTTTGCTAAACTGCTAAGTTATGGCAACATAAACACACCAACACCAGTTGTCAAGCAGCAGTGGGGCACAAACACACACACACACACACACACACGTGTGCATACAATGGGCTTCTTTCAGTTTCCATCTATCAAATCCACTCACAAGGATTTGGTTGGCCAGAGGCTAAAGTAGGACTGAACCCAGAACTTTGTAGTTGGAAAATAAGTTTCTTACCACACAGCTGCAGCTATTCTTACTAATTCACACCAACACATATGCATCTCAGAGAAACGTGATTGTCAATCTTTTAGTAACTCCAACCAATCTGTTCCTTATTAACCCTTTTGATAGCACCCCACCTGAGACCACCCTTGCTTCTTGGAAACAAACATCCTGTTTTAAAACAATCTAAATTTTCCAAGCACCAGTTTAATAATGACAAAATCATTGAATCAAATTCTTAATTTTTAAAAAAATTAATTGAAACAAAGGTTATATGTTTCAACAGAAATATGGTAATGAAAGGTTTAGTTAACAGTGAAACCCATCATCAGCCAGGTTGAGCGAAGTGAGGCAGAATCTTGTGCCTTGTCTTTGTAACACAAAGCCTGTTGCAAGATAGAACTCATGTCCATGTGGTTGGCAGCTTCCTTTGAAATTTCCTTGAAAATTACAGTTAAAATATAATTGTACTATAGGTTGTTGCCAGTGCCACCGAACTGGCTCCTGTGCAGGTGGCACGTAGAATACACCATTTTGAGTGTGGCTGTTGCCAGTACCGCCTGACTGGCCTTCGTGCTGGTGGCACGTAAAAGCACCCACTACACTCTCAGAGTGGTTGGCGTTAGGAAGGGCATCCAGCTGTAGAAACCATGCCAAATCAGATTGGAGCCTGGTGCAGCCATCTGATTTCACCAGTCCTCAGTCAAATCGTCCAACCCATGCTAGCATGGAAAGCGGATGTTAAACGATGATAATGATGATGATGATATGCAGTGTCCAAGATATAGGCTTGTCTCCTCACCCATGATACCAGGAAACATTAGGGTTGTCTCCCTCTCCACATATTCCTGCTATTGTTGTTTAGCCTCAGTTCAGCCCTGACCCTGTAGATCTGTTATCAAAGATAATCCGGTCATGACCATCCCATCTAGGCAATGTGATTATAATGAATTAAACATGTCTCTCTTTGATATCAATCTCATTATGCTTTATCCTCTTTGAGGAATACAATTCAACCAAGGTGACATGATGTTTTAGGCTGGCACAGAGTGGCACACTGATGAATGAAAGGGGTGGCACACTGATGAAAGAAGGCAGGGCACACTGATGAAAGAAGGCAGGGCACATGAAAGGCCCCTAATCATCTCTCTTGCTTTAATCAAAGGCTACAAACATGGAGCGAAAATATAAACACTTGCCTAAGGTCCCACTGCATGGCACCTTAGGCAAATGTCTTCCACTATAGCCCCAGGCTGATCAGAGTTTTGTGAGTGGATTTGAAAGGGGGGAAACTGAAAACAGCTCATTGCACACACGTAGTAGGACTTGGTCCAGCATGACTCAGGGTGGGAGAGTCTGATGTTGAAAGATCTGAAACCCCTTAAGACCCTAGGGTTTTATTAAGGATGCATCCCAGAACATGAGATCCCTGGAGTTAGGGATGGAAATATACACGGAGGTGTTAGAATCTTTAAGATATTCCTCATCTTAGAACAAATCTAAAGACACCCCTGCCAAAGTGTAAATGGCACACGCGTGCGTGCGCGTGTGTGTGTGTGTTAATGTTTGTTTTTTACATTCAGTTACAATAAAAACAATTTTACGTTAATCTGATGAGTACAGATTTATTATTCTGAAACAAGAATGTTGTTGACACTGACTTCGAAGGGTCGGCTAGTTAATCCCAGTGGCAGACTGCAATGCATTGAAGTTAATCTTAAAATCTTATTTTCACTCAGCAGAGACTATATAAAGCCAAGAATAACTTCCAATTCCATTGCAGTGCAACAATGGCTCTGCTGGCCAAAATTTGAAAGTCACTCTCAATAGTATTAATGTTTAAGAAGAATAAGTGAATGAATATATATATTTCTTTTGTGTGTGTGTGTGTGAAGCTGTTTCTTTTACTTGCTTTCAAGTGTTTGCTGTAAACAAGTGTCACCCTCATACAAGTGGTGTCATTCATTTGCAATGTTGCATGTCAACATGTCTGGCCATGGGGAAATAGTACCTACACTGGAAACAGGCAAGGATTGGTGACAGGAAAAGCGTCTGGCCATTGAAAAGCTAGCCAATCCATGCATGCATGGAAAAGACTATTTTAAGATGATGATGATGATGATGATGATAATGGTTTAGTGGAATGTAATTAAATCCTGTGCTAATGTTGATTGTGTTATTAGACATTTTTCCCTGGTGAGTTCTGTCTGATTGTCTCTCTGATGTATTTGATACAAAAACTTGCTGTAATATCTTTAACGGATTATCTTTGCTTAGCAGGTGAATGAGGGCTTCCTATTTGTGAAAGATTCTCAGTTATCAAGATCTATGGGTGAACTACGTCAGAGCTACTTATATGAACCCGATTCAGACGGCAATGTTGTCGAGGAAGAAGACAGTGTTGTGAGTGTTATTTCTAGTCACATGACAGAGCTAGTTGTTACTTTATCTGAAAGCTCTCATCAACTTATACAGGTATATACAGGTAGTGTCGTCAGTCTATGCAAGTATAACATGTATGCAGGAAGTGTCATGAAGTTATACAGGTGTTAGATATATATATATATATATATATATATATATATAGATAACGTCATTTCCCTATACAGGTGTAATATGTATATAAATAATATCATTTCCCTATACAGGTGTAATATGTGTATAGTTAATGTCATTTCCCTATACAGGTGTAATATGTGTATAGTTAATGTCATTTCCCCATACAGGTGTAATATGTATGTGGAAAGTGGAAATATTTAGTTAGAAGGAATATTTCTAGCATTTGTAAGGATGTCATGAAGGGAAGTCCTTGGCTGCAGAGTTGTTACTACGCCAATGATACACTAAACTTAATTTTGTTTGTGTTACAAATACATTCATACGTAAATGAATAGATTGTTAGTAATCCATTTTGTTCACTGACTCCACCCTGAACAGGTGGTGAGCTGAGAGGAATTGGTTGCAATCTGGAAGAGGTTCATGAGAGAAAGCATGCCAAATACCAAGAGATGGCCGAGAAGTGCAGAAGTCAAGCCTGGGGAACACTGGCTGTTGGGGTGTGGTTGGGGGGGGGGGGGTGATCACTGCGTAAAGTTCTGATTGAGCTTGGAGTCCCTGATGCAGCAGAAAAGAAGTTTGTATGCGCCATCACCCAAGCCACAGTGAAAGTTACTGGAGGGGCTGACTCCTTAGCTTGTTACTGCTGAGATGCAAGCGAGGACTTGGTCCAGCATGACTCAGGGTGGAGGAGTCTGATTTTGAAAGACCTGAAACCCCTTAAGACGCTAGGGTCTTATTAAGGATGCATCCCAGAACATGAGATCTTTGGAATTAGGGATGGAAATATACATGAAGGGGTTAGAATCTTTAAGATACTCCTCATCTTTAAACAAATCTAAAGACACCCCTGCCAAAGTTTAAATGGCTTTCTTTTGAATAAAAGAGAAACTATTTTTCAGAACAGAAAAAAAATTTCTCTGATTTTTTGATAAAGTCTTGGAGAATTACTTCTGGCACCTCATTTCACATTGTACTATTCCATTTATAAGTTTGTGTTTTCAGAAAAAATATTGTTTTTCAATTTGACAATTCTTTCTTCTGATCAAAGTTAATTCCTGGTAAATGTTTGCCAACAATGGCTGTTTTTAAAACTTTCTACTAAACACGGCTTCCACTAATATTTATTGCTTGTCCTCATTAAATATAATGTCGTTAATAAGATGTCTTTGTGATGTGCATGTTTTAAAACAGCATGAACCATCATTAACAACAGCAGTAACAGTCGTAGTAGTAGTAGTAGTAGTATCTGTGTATGTTTAACTGCGAATGTTTTCTTCTTTAGACCTTTGGTTTTTGTGAGTGAGGCAGGGCGGGGTGGTGGTGGTGGTGGTGGTGCAGGGGTCTTTTTGCTGCCTCAGTTTCTCAGGAATGAAGAAGATTTTAATAACAAAGAAATGGTTTGAGGAGTTTTTTCATTTCTTCCCATCAGTTTGAAAATGGTAAAGCATCAGCAATAAATGCAATGTAAAATATGGCTTCCATACGATGATCAGGTTTAATCTCGATCGATCTTGCATCTACGGAAATCCAGAATTGTAAAGTTTATTTCAGTAATTTTTGAAAAGGAAAAATGTTTGAACATTCTAAAAACAGAAAAATCTCCATTATCCTATCATCATCACCATCATCATCATTGCTCTTGTTATCATCATCCTCCTCCTTCTAATCATCAACATCATTGTTCTCATCATCATCATTATCCTCCTCCACCTCCTCCTCCTCCTCATCATCATCATCATCATCAATAATGGCAAGTGTTACCTATTTCTAAATATTGATTGATTTATGAATTTGTTTTCCTATTAAATTCCTTCTTAATTTTTAAAAATATTTTGTAAAAATTTTCAGCATTTCCAACAATGTTCCATGGCATCCATCTTGTTTGTTAGTCATTAATCATGATAGACTGAAAGATCAAAGTAAAAAGGCCAGGTGCGAGTTTTGAATGAGATTAGAGACATGTCCAGTCTAAGAATATGAATCAGAGTTATTTATCATGAGACCAACACAAGAATTTAAGACTTCTTCTATGAAGACTAACTTCTCTCTCGCTGATATTAAAAAAAATTGGTCAATATGGACCAGGAATACGACATTGAAGCTGGGTATTGCTAACAGGGAATCAGTTTATGTTACCTACCTTGTTTTCTAGGAGACCAGTTGGGGTACATCAAAATAAAGGAGCTCAGGTGATAAAGAATTAAAAAAAAAAAAACCCAGGTTGCAAAGAGTTGAAAGTCGGTAGACAGTGGTGAAATGAAGCAAAAAGCATCTTCATTTGTAAGCTCAGCCTCTGTTTGGTCTTCTGCTTTTCTGATAGTAAGAATTACGAACTTTGTGGAATTCTTTTGCATACCATAAAAATGGTACCACGATATTCCTGTGGCTAAAACTTGGGTGAAAGATTTGATCCCTTATCTTGTTGCACATCCCCCAATACTTGGCCCTGGATGCCTTGAGGGGAACCTACTTTGTTACAAGTGTTTGGCATCTTGGAGGCCTTCGAATGGGCCAGGGGCCATTCCTTTGGTCTTGAATGAAAAAGATAAGAATTTCCAAGAACTATATACAAAATTCAACAATTCATAAATAAGACCTCGCTCAGGCTGTTAGGTCTCAAAATTTATGATTTGTCTTACTGATAAGACTTACTCAAATACAGTAAAGTCTCACATAGTTTAAAGATTTTAACTGAGATTATTCAAGCAATTAGCAGAGAAAAACTCCCTCTGGCGGTGTTTGAAATCTGAAACAATCAAACAAGAGTGATAACAGTAATAGGATCTCTTGAATTATTTTTGGACACTGTAGAGAATGTCGGCTGAGAAGGATTTAGTCTTTGAGGTTTAGTCTGGAAGCCAGGACTAATCTGACTGCAAGTATTGGTCACAGCATAGTACATTATATATATATATATATATATATATATATACACACACATACATAAATGTGTAATGGTGTCTGTCTGTGTGTATGTTTGGGATTACTCTAACTCCACCCACATTGTCTAACTGATTTTAATGATTTTTGGCACATAGGTAGATCACATGTCCTGAAGTTCAAATAAGGCCAGAAGTTTTCGAAAACTCAATAATGCTCAGTTGGCATCGATTTTTGTGAACTCAGTTGGGTGATTGAATGGAAATTTCCACAAGGATCTTATTTTTCCTGCAGTCTTTGCATTTTTTCATGTGTAAAATTTCAACAAAATCAATGGGTAATAGTTGACACAGGGAATGTAGGAGATTTCAATACACGGTCAGAGCTGGGCTTAACTTCAACATGGAAAACACGAGCAATGCCGGGTCCAACAGCTAGTATGTATATATATATATATATATATATATATATATATATGCGAGTAAAAATAAATACAAAAAAAGGGGGGTTTTGTATGATTGTGTATAGAGGAATATATTATTTTGTTTAAAAGAGTTCCAACACTGTCTGTTTTTTATGTTTTATTTATATTCCTGCAGAACCAATGTGGGATATAGAATATGGAATATACAATATATAATATAAAATAAAAATGGATGGTACTATGAAATAAAGTATTGAATGTCTTATTGAATATATGGAATATGTCTTATTGAATAGATGAAATATTGAGTGTTCAATATAAAGGATTAAATATATAAATATATAAAGGCGAATATGTATTTTCTATACCTTGTGGTATTTCATATTTTCTATACCTTGTGGTATTTCATCATGGCCGGTATGACAGACTATATATATATACATACACACACACATTATTGTTCCTGAATAGTCGACTGTCTGATGCCTGTGTGCAAACAGCTATACTACATGGCAGTGAAACATGGGCTGTGACAACTGAGGACATGCGTAGGCTTGAAAGAAATGAAGCTGGTATGCTTCGCTGGACGTGCAGTGTCAGTGTGCATGTATGACAAAGTGTATATGTCTTGAGAGTTGGGCATAAGAGGCATCAGATGTGGTGTGCAAGAGCGACAACTGCACTGGTCATGTGATGCATATGGATGAGGACAGCTGGGACCTGTGGAAGAAGTCATGAAAAGAAGTGGTGAAGCATGAACTTCAAATGTTGGGTCTCACAGAAGCAATGGCTAGTGACTGAGACCTTTGGTGACATGCTGTGCTTGAGAAGACCCATCAAGCCAAGTGAAATCACAGTTGTGGCTGATGCCAGGGTCATGTGACTGGCACCCATGCTGGTGGTATGCAATAAGCATCTTTTGAGCATTGGGTCTCACTGAGGCATCTGGCACACAAAAAACAGCTGTTGAGCTTTGGGCCTGATGGAAGCAATGTATCCAATGCCTGTGTTGTGTAACTGGCCCATAAAAAGTACCTTTTGAGCTTTGGGCCTCATGGAAGCAATGACAAATGACTGAAACCTTTGGCAATAGGCTGTGCTTGAGGAAAAGACCCATCAAGCCAAGTGAAATCATAGCCGTGGCTGATACTGGTGTCGCACAACTGGCACCTGGGCCAGAGGCACGTAAAAGCACCCATTGCACTCTTGGAGTGGTTGGCATTAGGGAAGGCATCCAGCCGTAGAAACCATGCCAAATCAGACTGGAGTCTGATGCTGCCCCTCAGCTTACCAGCCCTTGTCAAACCGTCCCACCCATGCCAGCATGGACAACAGATGTTCAATGATATATACACACATTTAAAGATCTTTGTGAAAACTATAGTCTTATCAAATATAAAAAAGATACTTTTTAAGAATAATTTTTTAAAAAAAGTTATAAATTCTTTATCAGAACATCAAAACCTTTTTGGAAAACGTTTCTTTCTAGTGTATGTAAACACTTTCAGTTATCTTTTCAAACACACTTGTTCTTGGATAATGTATGAAAGAGGAAGCTGTTATTTTTGTAGGAGTTGTAGTGTAAACTATTTCCGCTTATATATATATATATATATATATATATATATATATATATATATATATATATATATGTGTGTGTGTGTACTTTATACGTTTCTGTACTAAGGCTGTAGCCATGCTGGGGTATATATGTACACACACATGCACACTAATGAAGAAGTGGTACAAGGTGAATGGGTAGAAAGTAATGTTGGTGTCAGAAGAATGGAATGAGGTTGACAAATAGTATGAAATAATATAAAACTAGTTTTATGATATAATTAAAAATTAATTGAAGAACACAAATGAGTTATTAAAAAATATTGTTTCAAATAACTTCTCTAGAATACAGTTTTTATTCTGAAATATTAAAATTACTCTAATTTTGATAGGAACCATTTTCAGAAGATAAAGTTGATGCCAACATGAAAAATGCTGCTGCAAGTGCTGCTGTTGTTGCAAAACTCTCAGAAGAGACATTGTTTCAAATGCGGAAAGAATCTTTAGAAAGTACAGCAGTACCATTGTCTATTGAAAAGAAAAAGACCTGTATAGCAGGAGGAAGTGTAGAAACCAAAGATAAATGTCTTGGAGACAGTGAAGAAATGAAACTGGTTACGACTTTGGAAGAACCTAAATTAAATGAGACATCAAAAGGTATTGAGTCTACCATGTTGTCGGCACCGTCTCTTCAACTGACTGCAGACATTCAACAGTCCATTCCTCAAGGAAAGTAAGTCAATGTAGCTTATTTTTTTATATTTTTAACACACACACATAAATATATACATATAATTCATGAAAAGTCCAAAGGTGAATATATTTATTTAACCACCTGACATCCTTTGGCTTACAGCCGTTTCACAACCTACTTCATGTAGTAAGAATATCATAATGTCTGCTTTCCATGCTAGCATGGGTGAGACAGTTTCACAAGAGCCAATAAGGCAGAAGCCTGCACCAGACTTCTGTGACTGTTTTGGCAGGATTTTTACAGCTGGATGCCCTTCCTAGCACCAACCACTTTATAGTGTGGACTGGGTACTTTTAAGTACTTGCAAGACAAAAAAAGTCAGCTTTGAAGAGAAGGGAGGGGGCATTGGAGGAGGTAATTAGCAGATGATGATCAGTGTGTAATAAATTATTGTTTGCTTGTTTGCAATAAGATGTAAGCTTGGCATTATACAATACAGTTATATATTCACAAACCAGTGCAGATAAAGAAAGCTAGCTCATCAGATCATTAGAACATCATGATTACCCCAATGCTACAACTGAAGTTGTTAAACAAATATATTCACCTGTCATACTCACCCTCCTGATTTTGTATAGTTTAAATAATCGTCATGAAGCAATTTCATTGATTGTGTCTTCTGGACTTCAGCTGCATGGACACTCTGGATTACACTTCTCTATTGGATTGCTGTGTTGTCTGATAGCCAAGACCATGAGAGGAGCTTTTTGTCATAGCCACATGATTCTCTGAATCCACATCATCATCATCATCATCATCATCATCATCATTTAACATCTGTTTTTCTTGCCGGTATGGGTTGGATGGTTTGAGAGGAACTAGAGAGCTTCCCAGGCTCTAATTGTCTGTTCTGACATGGTTTATGTGGCTAGATGCCCTTCCTAACATGCCAACCACTTTACAGAGAGTGCTGGGTGCTTTTCATGTGGCACCGAATGAGGCACTTGTACGTGACATTGGCACTGGTGCTTTTTATGTGGTACCAGCAGCCACGAGCCCACAAGATTAGGATCATTGAGCTAAAGCAGGGTCCAGGGGACATGCCTGTATGCAAGGACCCCCATGGTTTTACTTAGCTTGAAGTGTCTTCTCAAGTACAGCAAATCAACCCCCCACTCCCCATACCTTTCAAGACCAAAATGACCAAGCTGGCCATTGTTGGACAAAATTGATGTTTTTATGCTAAAAATAGAGCATAGATTCTTGTTTTGCAAGATACTTGGTGACCCTGTCAGTGCTGGTGCCACTTAAAAAGCATCTAGTCCACACTGTAAAGTGGTTGACATTTGGAAGGACATCCAGCTGTAAAACCATGCCAAAACTCATCTTACTTGTGCTGGTGCCACTCTATGGAGTGGTTGATGTTAGGAAGGGCACCCAGCCATAAGTCATCAACTTAGAGGAGCTCTCAAGAGCAGCCAGTCTGAAATTCTTCTGTTATGGTCTGGAGGACAACCAAGAAGTGGTTGAGAAACAGTCCTTGGAGAGCTCCCACTTGTACACTAAATTCATTGCTATACGTATTGCCAACCTTACAGACAGCCTCCCTGAACATGGCTGTTGCTGCTCTCACTGGCCACTCATCTATCTTTAGCTTCTGCATTGCTTATCAGATAAAGGAGTAAGGGACCCCACCAAGGGTTTTCTCTATGTAAAAAAAAAAAGAGCCAAATACACGGCTTTATTTTTGACCAAATACTTTTGCAGTTACTGTACAGTAGTGCTTGTTCCTGGCACAAAACCTAACTGCATCTCGCTTAGGCTAACTTTCTTCCTTTGACCCTCTCTGCATATATTGGACCAGGTCACGAAAGTTACAGCCTTGCTAAGTAAGAGCCCAGAGTGAGAAGGTAGGTAGAAATTGTCCAGCAGAATGCAAACAATTCTTGAGAAGACCAATGTTTGTTAGGAAGTTTGCACTGGTTCAGCTGCAAAACTTTTCAATATTGGTCACATGTTAGAATCTATTCAGTTGAACATAATATGTGAATATGAAGAAACAAATAAAACTTCCATTTAGCTTGGTATGTATAAGCAAAGTGAAGGGGAAATAGGTCTCATATTATAGGATAAGGATTAAGAAATATCTTTTCATTGGTTGAGATAACAAAAGATTCCTCTAAGTTACACTAATTATCTCAATGAAACCAGTATTAATTATGATTTTAGTCAGGTTCCCACTCTGAATGGATGATTGCACTAATTATTTTACTGAATATTTCAAAATTAAATAATAATTTTTCTTTTTTATAAAATTGAACCAGCGGCCATGCTGTGGGTTGTATGTTTGACAGATTTGTTATTTCTGTTGTTTATATTGCTTAATCATTCAGAAAATTTTTTATAAGAATCTTCAGAAGTGCTATGAAATTAAAAATAATTTCATTTCTTAAACATCAGCATTTCATAAATGAAATACGCAGAAATGCTGATATTGACTTCAGGTATTAGAGAGTTCAAATACTGTCTTAGATATTTATATTTCTGTGCCAAAGATATAATTAGAATAATTATGTTATTTTTGGGGAAAGTTACTCATAATTGAGCAGTGTCTTAACCAGGAGCGATTTGTGTCTGATCCTCTTAATGTTATGGTGTCTGGGAATGTTGTAGAAAAGGAATACATTGTTATTACTGGGGTTGATCTAATCGACTGGCCTCCTCCCACAAAATTTTGGGCCTTGTGCCTAGAGTAGAAAAGGTATCTGGGAATGTCAACCTCATTCAGCATTTATGAAGGGAGAACGAGGGAATAAAAATGCTGAAATATTTGAAATTTTTTCATCTTTGAAATAAAATTTATCTCAGTGAAATTTTGTTTGAATTGTAGGAAACCCACAGAAACTGTGTTGGAAGATTTTGCTGGTTTTGGTTTTCTGGATAGTTCCGATGTTTTAAAAGACGATGACATGTTGTCCGTGACTTCATTTGAGACAGAGAATAATCTCTCAACAGTGAATTACGAGAAAGATGTCTTGATGAACCTCAACCTAAATGGTAGGAAATTCTTGCTTTCATAATTGATTGAATGGTTACAATGTTATACTTCATTATTATTATTATTATTATTATTCAGGTGGTGAGCTGGCAGAATTGTTAGCATGCTGGGTGAAATGCTTAGCGGTATTTCGCTCCCTGCTATGTTCTGAGGTCAACTTCACCTTTCATCATTTTGTGGGGTCGATAAATTAAGTTGCACACTGGGGTCAATGTAATCAACTCATCCCCCTCCCCAAAAATTGCTGCCCTTGTGGCAAAATTTGAAACTATTATCATTATTATCTATTATCATTATTATCTATTATTAAGGTGGTGAGCTGGCATACTCATTAGCATGCTGGGGGAGATGCTTAGCAGTATTTCATCCACTGCTATGTTCTGAGATTGACTTTGCTTTTCATCCTTTTGGGGTCGATAAATTTAGTACCAGTGAAACACTGGGGTCAGTGTAATCAACTAGTCCCCTCCCCACAAATTTCAGGTCTTGTGCCTTTAGTAGAAAGGATTATTATTATATGAAAATTCACAGCTTATTTTGCTGGGGAAATGGAAAGTGTCATCTGTCCACAACCAGCAGACTAAGGGGACACTTGTTTACTGGCCATGCTTCAAAAACCCTGCAAATAATAGAAGTCCCAAGCAATGCTGACTTTTGTAGGTGTTCACCCTTCACACTTGCTCCAATCTTTTTCAGCCATGCTGGTAGTTGAATGCTGATACTTCCAGCAGCACCAATTGCTATTGGTGTCATGTCTACTTTCTTCATTGACCACAACGTTCATGTTCCCCTCTTCAGATCGTCATAGTTGTTTACTTTTTTTTCTTCTTCCACAATGATCCTCTGGTCACCGGGGCGAGCGAGATCGTTGCCATTGCCCCTGGACTGGCTTGTGTGGGTGGCACATAAAAGACACCATTTCGAGCGTGGCTGTTGCCAGTATCGCCTGACTGGCCTTCGTGCAGGTGACACGTAAAAGCACCCACTACACTCTCTGAGTGGTTGGCGTTAGGAAGGGCATCCAGCTGTAGAAACTCTGCCAAATTAGATTGGAGCCTGGTGTTGCCATCCGGTTTCACCAGTCCTCAGTCAAATCGTCCAACCCATGCTAGCATGGAAAGCGGACGTCAAACGATGATGATAATGATGATGATGATGATACAGGAGTGGGCATGTGGTTGAGAAGCTTGGCTTGCAATCACATGATTTCAGGTTCAGTCCCAATGTGTGAGACCTTACACAAGTGTCTTCTATTAGTCTTGAGGGTCAATAAAATCCTTTTGAGTAGATTTAGTACAAGGAAACTAAAAGAAGCCCAATGTATATAAATATATATATATATCATCATCATTTAACGTCTATTTTCTATGCTGGCAGGAGCTGGCAAGGCAGGAGAGCTGCACCAGGCTCCAATTGTCTGCTTTGGTTTTTATGGCTGGATGCCCTTCCTAATGCCAATCCCTTTATGTGTGTGTGTGTGTTGTCTAGATGCCATGTGGTGGTTGTAAATGAACATCTCCGTCATACAAGTGGTGTTGCTTGTGTCCAGTCTGCTGTGTAAAAGTTGTCTGTCCAGGTATGGGGAGACATTACCTTGCTGAGAAATAGATGAGGGTTAGTGACAGGAAGGGCATCCAGACATGGAAAATCTGCCTCAACAAATTCTCTCTGACCGATATGGTCATGGAAAAATGGATGTTGATGAGGATGAGGAGGAGTAAGGCTGTGTTTAGAAGAACGGTGAATGAAGTGACTGAGCAGTGGTAGTGGTTGATGGAATAATCGACAGAGTTGTTTGTATTATTTAGTTGCATAGCTTTGCATTGTGAGTTCAACTCTGAGGCCAACTTTCTCATTTGTTATTCTAGGGCTGATTAAGCCAGAGAGCTGGCAGAATCGTTAGCACACTGGGCAAAATAATTAGCGACATTTTGTCCGTCTTTACATTCTGAGTTCAAATTCTGCCATGGTCACTTTGCCTGTCATCCATTTGGGGGTCAGTAAAATAAGTACCAGTAGATTACTGGGATCAATGCAATCAACTTAACCCTCCCTCCTCGCCTCCCCCCTGAAATTGCTGGCCTTGTGTCAAAATTCGAAACCAGTATTTTAGGGTTGATAAAATAAATCTCATTCCAGTTTTGCGGGATTCATAGAAAGGGTTACTTGTTTCCTACACAAGTTTGTGTCTCTGTTGGACACCCTTGTTATTTGGGATGAAAAGGGTTGGGGTAGGAGGCTGCTTTGACAGACCAATGATATTTCATTTCATTATTTTAGTGTTTAGGGTTCAAAACATGGCCAAGTCAACCTTGTTGTTTTTCTTTCTGCGGTTCATCAACGTAAGTACCTGTAATGTATTGGGGTTCAGGTAATCAACAATGCACTGCATTGTGGTTTTGTATCAATGTGAAAGAAGTGGTTGCTTCTCTTTGAAGACAAACGTCATCGTCATCATTTAATGTCCATTGTCCATGCTGGTATGGGTTGGACGATTTGACCAGAGCTTGCAAGCTGGAAGGCTGCACCAGACCCCAGTCTGATTTGGCATGGTCTTCTATGGCTGAATGTCCTTCCTAACACCAACCACTCTGAGAGTGTAATGGGTGCTTTCATGTGCCACCGGCGCAGGTGCCATTTGTGTGACACCAGTATCTGCTGTGATTGTGATTTTACTTGGCTTGATGGGTTTTACTTCTTCTCAAGCACGATGTAACGCCAAAGGGTCTCGCTCATTTGCCTCCGTGAAGTTGAACTCTCGATGTCGTCTTGTTATTTGTCTTTTCTCGTTTTAACAGACCCGACATCTGCTGCCAAACTCCAGCAGTACATCTATGATTGTCGTCAAAGACTGAAAAAGGAAAAGAACCAACGAACTCTCATTGAAAACCAATATCGTGTGCTGCAAGAAGACAATAAGAATATGCAAAAGTATGTAATTAATTTTTGAAATAAATGATTGAAAATACAAATAATTGGTTGAAGATACTAGAACAGGGGTCAACAGTATGGGGATCAATTGGGGTTATCTAAGGGGTCAAAAGTAAAATCTTATGAATTACATTTTAAAAATTTAAGTGATAGGGTGGAGGTAGGGGTTGAAAGGTTATGAAGCAGGGTGGGCAGCAGTCAATGATATAAGATGTTTGCCATCTCCTGATCTAGACGGATAAAAGTACACAACATATCATCACCATCATCATTGTTTAACATTATGCTGGCATAATGACTTTAATTTGATTTCTCGTTAATTTTGATAGCTGTATGGTTAAGAAGTTCACTTTGGCTTTTGGTTTGATTCCACTGTGTCTTGAAGAGGACCAATGCCTTGTCAGTGGAATTTGCTAGTTAAAAATTGTGTGGAAGCCTGCTGTGAGTGTGTGTGCACGCAATGTACATATGCGTATGCTTCTCATGTAACTTCATTGTTGGGTAATATTTTATTCTCGCCATATATAAATGAGAAACCCATTCTAAATTATCTCGCTGACGTACTACGACGAAATACCCAAGATGCAGATACTGTCATCCCACCCCCTCCACCGGAAGTTCATTCCTCTGTCATCCCACCCCCTCCACCGGAAGTTCATTCCTCTGCCATCCCACCCCCTCCACCGGAAGTTCATTCCTCTGTCATCCCACCCCCTCCACCGGAAGTTCATTCCTCTGTCATCCCACCCCCTCCACCGGAAGTTCATTCCTCTGCCATCCCACCCCCTCCACCGGAAGTTCATTCCTCTGTCATCCCACCCCCTCCACCGGAAGTTCATTCCTCTGTCATCCCACCCCTCCACCGGAAGTTCATCCCTTTGTCATCCTGTCAACCTCGGCTGTCTCCCGGAACCCATCTAGTGGCCTTGGCCATCCTCTCCCCTACCTTTGGGTAGCGCATTAAGGTTGAGAAATGTTTGCAGGTTGTAGGTAATGTTTTGCTTATGAATTCTTCCAATTGCAAGTTTTCTTTTCAGGTACACGACACTGCTTTTCCTCTTCCCAGGCTACAGGCCCACACCCCCAACACCCATACTGTTAGGATTGGCACTCTCAACGTCGGCACGCTGAAAGGTAGATCTGGTGAAATTGTTGAGATGCTTGAACGGAGATGCGTAGATATGTGCTGCATCCAGGAAGTAAGATGGAGAGGAGGTTCTGCAAGGTTCCTCACAGGCAAAGAACACAGGTACAAGATTTTCTGGGCAGGGAACACTGACGGGGTCGGGGGCGTAGGAATACTTCTAGCGGAGAAATGGGTGGATAAGGTAATCGAGGTCGTTAGAGTAAGTGACAGAGTACTTAAGATCAGACTAGTGCTTCATCATAGATTAGCTACTGTCATCTCAGCCTATGCACCTCAACCTGGGCTACCAGATGGTCTGAAAGACCAATTCTATGACACCCTCTTGCAAACTACCTCGTCGACGAGTGACAGGGACCTTCTCTTTGTGGCTGGAGACTTCAACGGTCATGTCGGACGTCGTGCTGGGGGCTTCCATGGCATACATGGAGGCTATGGCTTCGGTTCCCGCAACGAGGAGGGAACCAGACTGCTGGAGTTCTGTGATGCAACCAATCTTATGGTCTGCAATACCAACTTCAGGAAACCTGCCAGTCACCTAGTCACCTACCGCTCCGGCAGACACTCTAGCCAAATCGACTACATCCTCGCCAGAAATAGGGAAAGAGGGCGGCTTATAAATGCCAAAACCTACCCTGGCGAAGAATGTACCCCACAACATAGATTAGTAGTTAGCGACTTTGGGATCAAGGCAAAATGGGTGCCCAGAATTAGACAGGCTTGGAGAAGAAGGGTGTGGAAGCTTAAAGACCCTGCAAACGGACAGAGACTTAGAGACAAGTTACTTGAAGCATTTAACGAAATAGAAGGGGATATAGCATCATACAACGTGGAAGACAATTGGAGATTTCTGCGGGACAACCTGTTGAAAGCCACCGACCAGATTTGTGGGTGGTGTAAGGTCCCCTCCCAACCCAGAGTAACGTGGTGGTGGAACAAGGAGGTAGACAGGGCTATTAGACAAAAGAAACAAGCTTGGAAGGACTGGAAGAACGGTGGTAGCAGGGAATTGTACCAATGTGCCAGAAGGGAGGCTAGGCGACAGGTTTATTTAGCCAGAGGGGAAGCAGATAAGGAAAGATTTGCCAATGTTCTGCGCCGTGAGGACCAAAGACTCGAGGTATTTCGGGTTGCAAGACAGTGTAGGAGAGAGAATAGTGATGTTGTAGGAGAGAAATGTGTTCGCATGGATGATGGTACGCTTGCATTAAATGAGGATGCAAAGAAAGAGGTCTGGAGATGCCACTACGATAGATTGCTTAATAAAGAGAATGAATGGGAGAAAGAGAGCCTGCCTTATGTCGACCCAATAGAGGGACCAGCTATCCGAGTTGATAGTACCAGGGTAGATAAAGCAATTAAGAGTATGAAGACCGGGAAAGCCCCCGGCCCATCAGGAATCACTGCAGAGATGCTCAAAATATCTGGCAGTGTTGGCTATAGCCTAGTCACCCGTATTACGAACCAGGTGATACACGAAGGAGTCATACCCTATGACTGGTGTAGCAGCATCATAGTCAACTGCTACAAAGGTAAAGGGGACGCTTTAGATACAAATAATTACAGAGGCATCAAGCTGTTAGATCAGGTTATGAAAGTTACAGAGAGGGTCATAGCCCAACTAATTAGGGAGCGAATCAATTTAGATGAGATGCAGTTTGGGTTCGTGCCAGGTAAAAGCACTACTGATGCCTTATTTCTAGTGAGACAGTTGCAAGAGAAATACCTAGCCAAGGATAAACCTCTGTACCTGGCTTTCGTTGACATGGAGAAAGCCTTTGACAGGGTCCCCCGATCCCTTATCTGGTGGTCAATGAGGAAACTTGGGATAGAAGAATGGCTAGTGAGAGCTGTGCGAGCCATGTACAGAGATGCGGCCAGTAAGGTGAGGGTTGGAAATGAGTACAGCAATGAATTCCGGGTAGAGGTAGGGGTCCACCAAGGTTCCGTCCTCAGCCCCCTATTATTTACCATAGTCCTCCAGGCAATCACAGAGGAGTTCAAGACAGGTTGCCCCTGGGAGCTCCTCTATGCTGATGACCTTGCCCTAATTGCGGAGTCACTATCAGAACTAGAGGAGAAGTTTCAGGTGTGGAAGCAAGGTCTAGAACTGAAGGGCCTTAGAGTCAACCTAGCTAAAACCAAAATCCTAATAAGTAGGAAGGTAGATAAAACACAAACCCCTTCAGGTAGATGGCCCTGCTCAGTATGTAGAAAAGGAGTAGGTAGTAACTCTATAAGATGTACCCGGTGCAAGCTATGGACACATAAGAGGTGCAGCAACATCAAAGGCAGGTTAACTAGCAAGTTAGTTTTTGTTTGTGGCAGATGTTCAGGTGCAATAAAGACTGCAAACAAACAGGAAACAACTTCTATCTCATTCCAGGGTGAAAAACTAGAGGTAGTCGATAGCTTCCGCTATCTGGGCGACCAAGTTAGTAGTGGGGGTGGGTGCGCTGAAAGTGTAGCTGCTAGAATAAGAATAGCCTGGGCAAAGTTTAGAGAGCTCTTACCCCTGCTGGCGACAAAGGGACTCTCACTCAGAGTAAAAGGCAGACTGTATGACGCATGCGTACGAACAACCATGCTACATGGCAGTGAAACATGGGCTGTAACTGCTGAGGACATACGTAAGCTCGCAAGGAATGAAGCCAGTATGCTCCGTTGGATGTGTAATGTCAATGTGAATACCCGTCAGAGTGTAAGTATCTTGAGAGAAAAGCTGAACATTAGAAGCATCAGTTGTGGCGTGCAAGAGAGACGATTGCGCTGGTATGGACATGTGGTGAGAATGGAGGAGGATAGCTGCGTGAAAAAGTGCCACACCCTAACAGTTGAGGGAACCCGTGGAAGAGGTAGGCCCAGGAAGACCTGGGCTGAGGTGGTGAGGCAAGACCTTCGTACATTGGGCCTCACCGAGGCGATGACTACGGACCGAGACCTTTGGAAATGGGCTGTGCGTGAGAAGACCCGGCAAGCCAAGTAAGATCGTTGCCAGTGCCCCTGGACTGGTTCTTGTGCGGGTGGCACATGAGATGCACCATTTTGAGCGTGGCCGTTGCCAGTACCGCCTGACTGGCTCCTGTAGGATTTTCGAGCGAGATCGTTGCCAGTGCCCCTGGACTGGCTTGTGCGGGTGGCACATAAAAGACACCATTTCGAGCGTGGCCGTTTTCGTGCGGGTGACACGTAAAAGCACCCACTACACTCTCTGAGTGGTTGGCGTTAGGAAGGGCATCCAGCTGTAGAAACTCTGCCAAATCAGACTGGAGCCTGGTGTTGCCATCCGGTTTCACCAGTCCTCAGTCAAATCGTCCAACCCATGCTAGCATGGAAAGCGGACGTTAAACGATGATGATGATGATGATGATCTCTCTTGCTTTCTATATATAAATTTGTTTGTGTGTGTGTATATATATATATATATATATATATATATAATGTGTGTCCATGTTATATTTCAGGAAACTGCAAGTTGTATCTCAAGAGAAAGCTACTCTGGAACAAAACAAAATTGGTTTAGAGGCAAAGATTAGTGACTTAAAGTAAGATTTCCTTTGTCCATATATCTGCCTATGTCTAAGGTGGGGTTGTGGGGCATTTTGTGTTTAACTCTTTTGAAATCTGTGGCTGCATCTGGTTCTTATGATGCAAACTCCCTGTTTTGAAGGGATCCAAATTAAAGCCTTCTCCCATCAAAATTCCATGGGGATTTCTGTACCAAATGTCAGCTTAATAATGACAAAGTCAGTTCACTAAATTCTTAATTATTATCAAAGTTAAGTGCAACAAACGCTGTGGATTCCAAAATGAATATAAAAAAAAGGAGGCACATGGCTTAGTGGTTAGGGTGTTGGACTCATGATTGTAAGATTGTGGTTTCGATTCCTGGACCGAGTGACACATTGTGTTCTTGAGCAAAACTCTTCATTTCACACTGCTCCAGTCCACTCAGCTGGCAAAAATGAGTAATTCTGTGACGGGCTAGCGTCCCATTCAGTTGGGGAATATATACACCACTGGAACCAGGAGACTGGACCTTAGGGCCTGGCATGGCTCAAGAAGGAAACATCATTTTTTATTGTAAGAAAAGGGTCAAAGCCTTGTTTTATTTCCTTTTGTGTCTTGAAGTTTAATTGTAAGTTTGGTGAATTTCAGATATAAATTGGCTGAGGAATCTGACAAGTGCAAAGATGAAGAGATTTTATTGGGACAATGTAAAAAGCAGCAAGAGAAAATGGAACAACTTTATAAGAAGTAAGATCTTTGGATAAGTTTCCTCTTTGAAATTATGATTGATTTCATCTTTGATTAATTAAGGTTAATTATTATTAATTATGGTAGATATCATGAATGCTAGAAGTAAACAAGCACCAACATTATTTGATGGTGTGAAAGAGGACAATCAGCTGAAAACAACTTGAAATGTCTCATCATATGAGATGCTTCATTGATTTGCTTAATTCCTTCTTCTATTGACACAGCTTCATCTAAAACATAAGGTGAAGTGACTGGAAAGGGACAATAGCTAAAATGCAAATGCCTATGTGTAATTAGGAGGTAAGCTCATTAGCTAATGCGGGAGTTATCTCATTAGCATAATTAGGAGGTGACCTCATTGACTTAACATTGCCAGAATAAGTAGTTCTAGAGAGACAAGACATGGTTATTGGGTTAAGAGGTTTGTGTGACAGCTTCATGGTTTCTGGTAAATGTCTTTTACTATAGTCACAAGTCAAATGAAATTGTATGGAAGCCCATCAGCAGAATCATATATATGAAGTGGTGGACTTAATCTATTGCTTGGTTTAATACCCTTCAATTGGCCAGTGTGTCTTGAACTGAGTCCTAATATCTGTAATGGATTAGAGTGAAGGAGAGAGTTCATAAGTGGTTGGACGGGTTGTATGGTGTGTGTGTGTGTATGTGTGTGTGGAGGTTGGAGTAGTACATGGGGAGATCGAGAGACCTGTGGTGGTGGAGAGGGACAGCATTAAGAAGGATGGATAACATGGAAGATGACTTGAGGTTCGGAGAAAGATATACAATACGAAGGGAAAGCTGGAGAAGTGTGCAGTTCTGTTGCAGCATCAGAAGACTGAAGTTAGAGAGATGAAGGGTGGTGGGGATTTTTGAGGGGGAAATTGGGTGAGAGGCCCAGGTAAGCAGGTGCTTCAGTTTCTTCTCAAGAACTGCAGATCATCAGTCGTCTCCTTTATCATTTCCCCTGTGAGTCTCAAGGCTGTGAGATCAACCTTCAGCACTTCATCCCATTCTTCCTGGTTCTCTCTCTCTACTACAACTTCCATTCACATGAAACCTTTCATTACTGTATTTCTTTTCAGATGCTCTGTGTTTCTTTCAATTAATCTATACTATATATAAAACAGAGGTGTGTGTGCGTAATCGCTTTTCATGTGAAAACGGCTTCACTATTTACTTCCATACTTGTGATACATAAATAATTTGACCTCGGATAAATCTTAGGCTCTTCATTTGATTTTTTTAATCTCTAATTAAAAATAAATAATATTGCTTTATATTTAAGATTCACTTCTTTAAGAACGTTTCTCAATGTCAACTTCCGGTACGGACGTGAAAAAATGGCGACGTCTCTCACTCTCTACTTTTAATGTTCGCTTTCTGTAAACAACTACAACGTGCTTTTATTTATAGGATTTTTGGGCATTCCATGTTCATCTCATTCATTCTTTGCAATGTTCTATCTCTCTCTCTCTCTCTCTCTCTATCTCTCTCTCTCTCTCTCTCTCTCTGTCTGTCTGTCTGTCTGTCTGTCTGTCTGTTTGATTTCGTCCCGAGCTCGCACACTTCGTTAATTTCCGCAAATAAATTTCCTATTATTTTTTTTTTTTTTGGCACGCCGTGTTCAGCTCTATGTATTCGTAGTGAATCACGCTCACATGTGTGTTTCTGTATGTGTGTGTGAGACAGAGTGAGAGAGCGGTGTGTAGGTAGTACTAGCAGAGGCACCCGGCGTTGCTCGGGAATGAAATTGTTGCTTATATACTTGAAGAAAAAAAGGCAAAATATGCTGTATAGAAATTTGAGAGGACATTCTGTAGATGGACTCTCACATGAATGGGGAAAATTGAAGATGTGCCAAAAAGCCTCATTGGTACTTGGAAACTTTTACGAAAATTAAAATGGGGATTAAATGAAAAAAATGATTTACGTGAATATCCTCACAAGAGTAATTGAAATAAATGGCGATTGTGGAACCCCCACGCACGCACACACGTGCACATGCATACACACGTGTGTCTTTGTAAATATGTTTGTATACATTTATGTATGTGTGTGTTTGTAAAAGACAGAGTGTGAGTGAGAGAGAGGTTTGTTGTCATGTATACATCATCATCATCATCATTGTTTAACGTCCGCTTTCCATGCTAGCATGGGTTGGACGATTTGACTGAGGACTGGTGAAACCGGATGGCAACACCAGGCTCCAGTCTAATTTGGCAGAGTTTCTACAGCTGGATGCCCTTCCTAACGCCAACCACTCAGAGAGTGTAGTGGGTGCTTTTACGTGTCACCCGCACGAAAACGGCCACGCTTGAAATGGTGTCTTTTATGTGCCACCCGCACAAGCCAGTCCAGGGGCACTGGCAACGATCTCGCTCGAAAATCCTACGGGAGCCAGTCAGGCGGTACTGGCAACGGCCACGCTCAAAATGGTGCATCTCATGTGCCACCCGCACAAGAACCAGTCCAGGGGCACTGGCAACGATCTTACTTGGCTTGCCGGGTCTTCTCACGCACAGCACATTTCCAAAGGTCTCGGTCAGTAGTCATCGCCTCGGTGAGGCCCAATGTACGAAGGTCTTGCCTCACCACCTCAGCCCAGGTCTTCCTGGGCCTACCTCTTCCACGGGTTCCCTCAACTGTTAGGGTGTGGCACCTTTTCACGCAGCTATCCTCATCCATTCTCACCACATGTCCATACCAGCGCAATCGTCTCTTTTGCACGCCACAACTGATGCTTCTAATGTTCAGCTTTTCTCTCAAGATACTGACACTCTGACGGGTATTCACATTGACATTACACATCCAACGGAGCATACTGGCTTCATTCCTTGCGAGCTTACGTATGTCCTCAGCAGTTACAGCCCATGTTTCACTGCCATGTAGCATGGCTGTTCGTACGCATGCGTCATACAGTCTGCCTTTTACTCTGAGTGAGAGTCCCTTTGTCGCCAGCAGGGGTAAGAGCTCTCTAAACTTTGCCCAGGCTATTCTTATTCTAGCAGCTACACTTTCAGCGCACCCACCCCCACTACTAACTTGGTCGCCCAGATAGCGGAAGCTATCGACTACCTCTAGTTTTTCACCCTGGAATGAGATAGAAGTTGTTTCCTGTTTGTTTACAGTCTTTATTGCACCTGAACATCTGCCACAAACAAAAACTAACTTGCTAGTTAACCTGCCTTTGATGTTGCTGCACCTCTTATGTGTCCATAGCTTGCACCGGGTACATCTTATAGAGTTACTACCTACTCCTTTTCTACATACTGAGCAGGGCCATCTACCTGAAGGGGTTTGAAGGCCCTTCAATTCTAGACCTTGCTTCCACACCTGAAACTTCTCCTCTAGTTCTGATAGTGACTCCGCAATTAGGGCAAGGTCATCAGCATAGAGGAGCTCCCAGGGGCAACCTGTCTTGAACTCCTCTGTGATTGCCTGGAGGACTATGATAAATAAGAGGGGGCTGAGGACAGAACCTTGGTGGACCCCTACCTCTACCCGGAATTCATTGCTGTACTCATTTCCAACCCTCACCTTACTGGCAGCATCTCTGTACATGGCTCGCACAGCTCTCACTAACCATTCTTCTATCCCAAGTTTCCTCATTGACCACCAGATAAGGGATTGGGGGACCCTGTCAAAGGCTTTCTCCATGTCAACGAAAGCCAGGTACAGAGGTTTATCCTTAGCTAGGTATTTCTCCTGCAACTGTCTCACTAGAAATAAGGCATCAGTAGTGCTTTTACCTGGCACGAACCCAAACTGCATCTCATCTAAATTGATTCGCTCCCTAATTAGTTGGGCTATGACCCTCTCTGTAACTTTCATAACCTGATCTAACAGCTTGATGCCTCTGTAATTATTTGTATCTAAAGCGTCACTGCCAGATATTTTGAGCATCTCTGCAGTGATTCCTGATGGGCCGGGGGCTTTCCTGGTCTTCATACTCTTAATTGCTTTATCTACCCTGGTACTATCAACTCGGATAGCTGGTCCCTCTATTGGGTTGACATACGGCAGGCTCTCTTTCTCCCATTCATTCTTTTTATTAAGCAATCTATCGTAGTGGCATCTCCAGACCTCTTTCTTTGCATCCTCATTTAATGCAAGCGTACCATCATCCATGCGAACACATTTCTCTCCTACAACATCACTATTCTCTCTCCTACACTGTCTTGCAACACGAAATACCTCGAGTCTTTGGTCCTCACGGCGCAGAACATTGGCAAATCTTTCCTTATCTGCTTCCCCTCTGGCTAAATAAACCTGTCGCCTAGCCTCCCTTCTGGCACATTGGTACAATACGTACATGCATATATATACATACATCTTTGGATGTATGCATATGACAACACAGCCCTTGATTCACTTGCACTCTGTCTCTTACAAACACGCACGCGCGCGCATACACACGTGTGTCTTTGTAAATATGTTTGTATACATTTATGTATGTGTGTGTTTGTAAGACACAGAGTGTGAGTGAGTCAAGGGGTGTGTGTGTGCGTGTGTATGTGTGTGAGACAGAGTGAGAGAGTGGTGTGTATGTAGTATTTACTCTCTCTCTCGTTCATACACACTCACACACAAAATAGAGAGTGAAGCTTTTTGCCGTTGTTACGTCAATACCGGAAGTTGACATTGAGGAACCTTTTTAAAGAAGTGAATCTTAAATATAAAGCAATATTATTTATTTTTAATTAAAAAAATCAAATGAAGAGCCTAACATTTATCCGAGGTCAAATTATTCACGCATCACAAGTATGGAAGCATTTGGTGAAGTCGATTACACACACATCTCTGTTTTATATATAGTATAGATTTACTCTCTCTCTCTCTCTCTCATACACACGCACACACACACACACACACACAAAGATGTATGCATATTTATGCATGTACGTATACATGACAACAAACCTCTCTCTCTCACTCTCTCACTCTCTCTCTCACTCTCTCACTCTCTCTCTCTCTCTCTCTCTGTCACACACACACACACACTTCCATTTCATCTGTGTGATACTCTGTGTGTGTGCGTGCGTGCGTGTGCGTGTGTGCTTTCGTGCGTGTGTGAGGGGTTCCACAATCGCAATTTATTTCAATTACTCTTGTGAGGATATTCACGTAAATCATTTTTTTCATTTAATCCACATTTTAATTTTCGTAAAAGTTTCCAAATCCCAATGAGGCTTTTTGGCGCATCTTCAATTTTCCAATTCATGAGAGGTGCCCAGTCATCATTCATCTGAGAGTCCATCTACAGAATGTCCTCAGATTTCTATACAGCATATTTTGCTTTTTTCCTTCCAGTATATAAGCAACAATTTCATTCCCTGGCAACGCCAGGTGCCTCTGCTAGTTTTAAATATAACAAAGAACTTAGTAAAATAACTTTGTTATCATTAAGCTAGTGTTAGGAACATAAATTGTGACTAAAGTTTGGTGGAAGAGTTTAATTCAAAACTTATGAAAACAAGACATTTGTACTACAGAGCCAGAGCTGGTTTCAACCGGGTTGGCATCAAAAGGGTTAAGAATTGTTTCTCTATTATATATTTTAACCCTTCTATTACCATATTTCTGTAGATATGCTCTGTGTTTCTTTCAATTACTTTAATATAACAAAGAATTTAGTAAAATAACTTAGTTATCATTAAGCTAGTGTTAGGAACATAAATTGTGACTAAGGTTTGGTGGAAGATTTTAATTCAAAACTTACGAAAACAAGACATTTGTACTCAGAACCAGAAGCAATTTCAGCCAGTTTGGTAACAAAAGGGTTTAGTGACTGGCATCAATGTATTCAGCTGTCCTCATCCATTTGCATCACCTGTCCTCATCCATTTGCATCACCTGTCCATACCAGTCTTTCTTGCTCACTACATTCCCCTTCTGTCCAGTCTTTCTCTCAGCACGTTTATGCCGTTCATGTACACTCACGTTGCACATCCAACAGAGCATGGCCCCTTCATTTCTTTCCAGTCTTCTCAAGTCCTCTACATTCAAGGTCCATTATACATATTATACACAACAGGCTTCCACACAGTTTCCATCTACCAAATTCACTCATAAGGCCTTGGGTCGACTTGGGGCTTTTATAGAAGATGCTTATACCACAGTGTTGTGCTGTGGGACTGAACCTGAAAGCTGGTGATTGGAAAGCAAACTTCTGAACCACCCAGCCATGCCTGTACTTTGGTTTATTCTTTTATTCTTTTACTTGTTTCAGTCATTGGACTGCGGCCATGCTGCAGCACTGCCTTCAGTCAAACAAATTGATCCCAGGACTTATTCTTTGTAAGCCTTGTACTTACTCTATCGGCCTCTTTTGCCGAACTGCTAAGTTACCGGGATGTAAACACACCAACATCGGTTGTCAAGCGATGTGGGTGGGGGGATAAATACAGACACACAAATATACACATCTATCATCATCATCATCATCATTTAACGTCTGCTTTCCATGCTGGCATGGGTTGGACGGTTTCACTGAGAACTTGAAAGCTGGAAGGCTGCTCCAGATTCCAATCTGATTCAGCAAGGTTTCTGCAGCAAGATGCCCTTCCTAACGCCAACTGCTGCAGTAATCCCTCAACTATTGTGAGTATTACGTCCTCCCCACCACCACCACCTGCAATAGGTGAAAATCTGTGAAGTAGAAAGAGTACTGTATTGTATATTTTTAAAATTCTTTTTATAATTTGTATATATATATTTTATTCTAAATGCAAAACAACACCACGGAGGAATTGACTTAAATAATAAACTGCGATAGGTGAACCGTGATATAGCAAGGGATTACTGTATATATATATATATATATATATATATATATATATATATATATATATATATA
This sequence comes from Octopus bimaculoides, assembly GCF_046866305.1. Taxonomy (NCBI): domain Eukaryota; kingdom Metazoa; phylum Mollusca; class Cephalopoda; order Octopoda; family Octopodidae; genus Octopus; species Octopus bimaculoides. The sequence continues at coordinate 196,288,620 of NC_142928.1, forward strand.
TATACGACAGGCTTCTTTCAGTTTCTGTTTACCAAATTCACTCACAAGGCTTTGGTTGGCCTGAGGCTATAGTAGAAGACACTTGCCCAAGGTGCAATGCAGTGGGACTGAACCCAGAACCATGTGGTTGGGAAGCAAGCTTCTTACCACACATCCACTCCTGTTTATTTTTTTTTTTTTAATAAGTTTTTAACAATTTTAATTTCAGAGAGTGTGAAGATAAACAGGAGGTTGACCATTGCTTGTATCAAACTCAACTGGAACTAAAATGGACGAAAAATTCATTGCAACGTGTAAGTTTGGCATTAAATAATTGTCTACTGAGACACCTTCTTGGAATGGTTTAAGAAATACCTGAAACTCTTAAGGAAGACCGAAATATTGAAAGACAAGCTTGGTGATGGCGGTGGCAGTAATGATGATTTCGAATTTTGGCACAAGGCCAGCAATTTCATGGGAGGGGGGTAAGTTGATGGCATCGACCTCCCCTCCCCCCAGTACTCAAAACTCTAACCCTAATTATTTATTTATTGCCCACAGAGGGCTAAATATAGAGGGGACAAACAAGGACAAAGGGATTAAGTCGATTACATTAATCCCCAGTGTGCAACTGGTACTTATTTAATCGATCCCGAAAGGATGAAAGGCAAAGTCGACCTCAGAATAATAATAATAATAATAATAATAAATAATTATAATAATAATAATAATGGTTTCAAATTTTGGCACAAGGCCAACAATTTCGGGTGAGGAGCTAAGTTGATTACATTGACACCCCCTCCCCCAGTGATCAACTGGTACTTATTTTATTGACCCCGAAAAGATGAAAAGTGAAGTTGTCTTCAGTGGGATTTGAACTCAGAACACAAAGACAGATAAATTGCTGCTAAGTATTTTGCCAGCTCACCGCCTTAATAATAATAATCTTTTCTACTATAGGTACAAGGCCTAAAATTTTGGGGAGGAGGCCAGTCGATTAGATCAACCCCAGTACGCAACTGGTACTTGATTTTATTGACCTTGTAAAGATGAAAGGCAAAGTTGACCTCGGTGGAATTTGAACTCAGAACGTAGCGACAAACAAAATGGATCTAAGCATTTCATCCAGCTTGCTAACGATTTCTGCCTGCTTGCCACCTTAATAATAATAATAATAAAAATAATAATAATAATAATGATAATAATAAAAAAAAGACAATTGGCAGAGATGGTAAAGAGCTGTACTTGATGTTGTTTATAGTTTAACATGTCACATTTCTTGGTTTATACAGTGGCAAGATGAAGCTGACCACAGTTTCTGGGGGTTACTTGTGTACAAGCTTATCCTGACAAGTGTGAATTATGGGCATGGGGGGAAGGGTCACCTCTTCCTCCTCCTCAACTAAAAATTGGGGCCAGGGAATTGTTCATTTCTCTCTCTTTTTTTTTTTTTTTTGACTTAATGTCCCTCCCAGGAACATTAGCTATGGGGACATAAACACACCAACAGTGATTATCAGGTACCACTTTGGTTCTAGAAATGACCACCACATGTTTAGTTATACAGCGTGACCACCATGTGACACTATGAACACCATGTGGCTAGTAATTGACCAATCTGATGTCACAACCTTTATATCTGATCTGTTACAAAGTGAAATTATTGTCAGACTGTGGGGTCCTGTTTCTTCATCTACGGTGACCCCACCACCAACAAGGTTACTGTGTCTTGTGGGGCATTGTATCTCTCTGCTCCATATTTACTGTTGCTTAGAGGAGCTGCGAGCGTCTGTCTGCGTTGGAGTCTGACCCTTGTTGTCAACTTATATTCTCCATTGTAACAAAAAATAAAATGGTGTAAGGGAGAAGGATCTGTTTTGGTTTATTTTTGTGTTACTGTATCGGTTTTTTTTTTAATGTCTAATTGCAGCTTGAGAGTGAAAACGAGGAATTACATTCACAGCGGGACCGGCTGATTCAAGGAGGAGGAGGAGGAGGAAAACAGAGTCAGACATCTCAGCTTTACATATCTCAACTGACCCAAACAGTAAGGAAATCCCTTTGGTTCAATTTACCATCTTCCCTACACATACATAGAGGCACAGGCAGGGCTGTGGGGGTAAGAACTTTGCTTCCCAACCACATGGTTCTGGGTTCAGTCCCACTGTGTGGCACCTTGGGCAAGTGTCTTCTGCTATAGCTTCAAGTCAATGAGAGCCTTGTGACTAGATGTCGTAGATGGAAACTGAAAGAAACCCATCATATATATATATATATATATATATATATATATATATACACACACACATATATATATATATATATATATATATATATATGTGTGTGTTTAGCCTCCCTCCCCTACCTTGATGTGTCTTCTCAAGCACAGAATATTGCCAAAAATCTCAGTCACTAGTCATTGCCTCTGTGAGGCCCAAAGTTCGAAGACCCTGCTTCACCGCCTCGTCCCATGTCTTCTTGGGTCTACCTCTACAAGTTCCCTCCACAGTTAGGGATCAGCGCTTCTTTACACAGCTGTCCTCATCCATACACATCACATGACCATACCAGTGCAGTTGTGTCTCTTGCACATCACACCTGGTGCTTCTTATTCCCAACTTTTCTCTCAAGATGCACCCATGCCAGTGGAACTTAAAAGCACCCATTACACTCTGTGGAGTGGTTGGCATTAGGAAAGGCATCCAGCCATAAAAAGCATGCCAAATCAGACTGGAGTCTGGTGCAGCCTTCCAGCATGCCAGCCCCAATCAAACTGTCCAACCTATGCCAGCATGGACAACAAACGTTAAATAATGATGATGGTATATATCTCATGGTATTACAGTATATATATATATATATATATATATATATATATATATATATATAAAACTGAAATATTAGTGCCAAGCAGCGTTTAGGCATAAGCAAAGTGTAGGTTAGTTAAAATATGTTTTTGACACATTTCAGAAGCTAAAAGGCAAATTTACTGCAGAGAAAATATTTCTCTTATAGTAAAAAGGTGTGAAAACAGCATATCCTTTCTGTGTCAGGATTCCCTTTTGGAAGTTGAAACATGGCAGAAGCATATTTTACCCAACCTAAACTTTGCTGATGCCTAAGCACTCTTGGCGCTAATACTTTGTTACATTTCCACAATCTGGCGATCTTCCAGTGCAAATCACTCAACATTGTTGACTGCATTTTACATGAAGCTTTTACTTTATAAGATTTGCTCTGAGTAGCCTCTCTTAGGTACTTCCCATTGATAAAAGCCAATGAGCAAGAAACATCAATGTCTGGGAATCCTGATAGATGGCAACACTGAAAAGATAGGATGTTTTCACTCCTTCTTACCATAAGAGAAAAAGTTTAGCTGCAGGACCTCTAGTGAATTTGCCTTTTAACAGTTGAAATATGGCACAAACATATTTTAACTTACCTAAACTTTGTTTATATATATATATATATGTGTATGTATGTATATATATATATCTCATAGTATCACAGTATTGACCTGACTATTGAATGTTATTACACATCACTGGTCACAGTGTGTTTAACATTGTTTTAGCTTTATGAATGATGCCACTCTGTTGGCTAGACGAAGCTGGTCAACATTTCCCCCTGATTGGGGGGGGGGGGTTCCATTGCAGAGTTACCCATTTACAGTTGAGTGGACTGGTGCAGTGGGAAATGAAGAATACAATGCACTACCATGTCCAAAAATTGAATCAACATCATCATCGTCATCAGCGTTTAATGTCTGTTTTCAATGCTGGCATGGGTTGGATGGTTTGACTGGGGACTAGTGAGCCAGATGGCTGCACCAGACTCCAATCTCATCTGGCAGAGTTTCTACAGCTGGATGCCCTTCCTAATGCCAACCACTCCGAGGGTGTAATAGGTGCTTTTTACATGCCACCAGCACAGGAGCCAGTCTAGGGGTACTGGCATTGGACACATTTGGTTGGTGCTTTTTATGTGCCACCGGTATGGGAGCCAGTCAGGTGGATCTGACATCGACCATGTTTGGATGGTGCTTTTTACGTGAACAAATATGAGCACCTTCACACACACACACACACACACACACACCTATTATAGATGGATAGCAAACTTGTTAATGTGGCAGCCATCCCTATGCTCCCTCTCATTGATATTGTGAATAAGGATTTAACAAGAAATTTGCATTTTCAATGAAATCTTTATCTCTCAAAGTTTTTCTTCTTTTTTAGTCAGAAAGTTTACCTGATCAGAATTTCTCTGCGGAAATGGTTCAGCTGAAGGAAGAAAATCAGAAACTTCGAGTATGTACTTAGATGTGTATGTCTGTGGTGTGTACATGAGCGTCCAGTGTGTCTGGGCTAAATTTGACAGTTTGCACAGAAAGAAAAGGAAACACAATATCCCATCCAAAAATAAAAGTAATTAAAAAAAAAAACTCAAACAATATTAACTAGATTATATATATATTATATATATATATATATATATATATATATATATATATATATATATATATATATATATATATATATCATGTATGTAAATGATATCATAAACAAGCAGCCAGGGTAGTTTGTCCAGCAGCTGGTGTTAGGAAGGACATCCAGCCAAAGAAACCAGGCTGGAACTGAGACACTGGTCCTCCTCTGACTGATTGGATTCAGTCAGATAGCCCAACCGATGCCAGCATAGAAAAGCAGACATGAAAATCATGATGATAATGACGATGGTGATGATGATGATGATGATGGTGGTGGTAGTGATGATGATGATGATATATAAGCTGTAAGTGGTTCAGCTTGTCAGTTATGTTGCAGTATTTGATACGTGTACACACACAACTATTTCACCATCATAATCATAAACTATATTTATATTAGTAGTGAGAATTTACAAATAAACAAAAGACGAAGACGGGTGTGTAAACAACAAACAGGTATATTTGTTTAACACTCGGGAAGTGAGAAAGTCGTTTACGTTTTGCGCCTATGCTCTTCGTTCGGAAAGGAACACAGAAATAAACAGGGAGAGAAAATAATATATACACACACACACACACACAACTGTACATGCCTATACATATACACACTCGTACATACATGTGCACACATACACTCACTTACACAGGCATACACACACACGTTCATATGCACATGCCACCCCTCCCCCCTGTATAATGTATCGCTTCCATTGTTTGAGTTGTTGTGTGTGTTTTATTGTTTTCAGGAAGAAATGTCGAGAAGCCAGAGGCAATTGTCTGAGACTGTGGAATTGCATCGAGTCATTGAAGAATTGCAGGAAGGGAAGGTGAATAATTACACAATCATTTGTTTTGGTCACTGAACAGCCATCACTTCTTCCTTTGTCAATGTCCCACCACCACCACCACCACCATTTAAGTCCACCCCATGTCACCCACACCACTACCACTTCCACCTCATTGCCAAAGAGTTAACTATTGTTGGTCTGTCGACCACTCTTCCCACAGCAGTAATACCTGTCGGAGGAAGGCACATGGCTTAGTGGTTAGGGTTAGGGTTAGGGTTAGGGTTAGGGTAGTCATCTCCACAATTGTAAGATTGTGAGGCTGGTACATGGCTGCCAGTTGTGTCCTTAAGCAAGACACTTTATTTCACATTGCTCCAGTCCACTCAGCTGGCAAAAATGAGTTGTACTTGTAATTCAAAAGGGGCCAGCCTCGTCACATTTCCATGTCATGCTGAATCTCCCAGAGAATGATGGAGTACTCAGCCACTTGTTAATTTAAGGAGCAAACTGTTTCATTAATCAAATCAACTGGAATCCTCCTCGTGACCGATGCAGTTGCCAGTTGTGTTGATGTCTAATGTATTACATCTGTGTTCGTTACATTGTGAATGTTGTTGACTTGACAGAGGCTGGACATGTTCTTTGCTTCTCTGACCAGTCACCAGCTGAAGACACAGAAACACACCAATACAACCCAGCAGGACAACTGAAAAATAACTCTCAAAGACTGGAATATCAACAATTTCCTGACAATATACCATATATTATACAAAATTATTATTGATTACTGCAGAAGACTTACCAAGGAGGTATATACAAATTTCAAGATTCTCATACTAAAGTGTATTTACCAAAATCAAAAACATTAACTTTTTTATATTTCAAACAGACACCATTTTCCCATATTACTTAATATTTTCAAAAAATTCAATAAATTATACAAACTTCATTTTATATCTCTGAGGAGCAGAAGTATTGTCTATAAATGTTTGAACTGTCATATTATTATTATTATTATTATTAAATATTTATACTTATACATATTTACATATATTTTTTGGTTCCTGTGCAGGTGACACGTAAAATACACCATTTCGAGCATGGCCGTTGATCATTACCAACGTCGCCTTCCTGGCACATGAGAAGACATTCAAGCGAGATTGTTGCCACTGCCGCCGAACTGGCTCCTGTGTAGGTGGCACGTAAAATACACCATTTTGAGTGTGGCTGTTACCAGTACCGCCTGACTGGCCTTCGTGCAGGTGGCACGTAAAAGCACCCACTACACTCTGAGTGGTTGGCGTTAGGAAGGGCATCCAGCTGTAGAAACTCTGCCAAATCAGATTGGAACCTGGTGCAGCCTCCTGGCTTGCCAGTCCTCAGTCAAATCGTCCAACCCATGCTAGCATGGAAAACGGATGTTAAACGACGATGATGTATATATCTTTCTAAAAAAATTTTTCTGATATTATTTCACTATATATTCATCATCATCATCATCGTTTAATGTCTGCTTCCCATGCTAGCATGGGTTGGACTATTATATATTATAGATGTTGCAGCATTAAAAATCTTGCTTCCTCTACCTTCGTTTTTGATAATATCAAGAAAATATTTGATGGTTTTCAGTTTCACGAGTTTATTTTCCTGTCATTGTAGAAAAGTGCAGAGATATTGACCAAAGACATCCAGCATCAGATGGAGTTGAAAGACAATACTTCAAGCTTAGAAAAACGGCAGATGAATGATAATCTGAAAAGACTGCAAGAAGAACGAGATAAATATCAGCAGGACTTGGTACAAGTGCAAGGGGAACGGGACAGCATGAAACAGGATTTGGCCACTTACCAGGAGAGGTTGAAGAATATGGACAGGTTCTTTTATTCTTTCATTCTTTCACTTGTTTCAGTCATTTGACTGCGGCCATGCTGGAGCACCGCCTTTAGTTGAACAAATCGACCCCGGGACTTATTCTTTGTAAACCTAGTACTTATTCCATCAGTTTCTTTTGCTGAACTGCTAAGTTACGGGGATGTAAACACACCAGCATCGGTTGGCAAGCAATGGTGGAGGGACAAACACAGACACACATACATACATACATACATATATATATATATATACACACGATGGGCTTCTTTCAGTTTCTCTCTACCAATTCCACTCATAAGGCTTTGATCAGCCCAAGGCTATAGAAGAAAACACCTGCCCAAGGTGCTATGCAGTGGGACTGAACCCGGAACCATGTGGTTGGTAAGCAAGTTACTTACCACACAGCCATTCCTGTGCCTAATGTTTCTTTTCTCAGCTGCAAGGATTTTGGGGAGTGTTGGAATCACAAGACTGGTCTCAATATCTTGCACTATTTACTTATGTACCGTTGGGTTCTGAGTTCAAATCCAACAGGGAACCACTTTGCCTTTTCTTGCTTTGAGCTTCATTAAAAGTTCTGCAATCATCATTCATTAAGTGTGTGTATCTAAGTTAACAAGCTGGCAGAATCGTTAGCACACTGGGCAAAATGCTTAGCAGCATTTCGTCTGTTTTACGTTCTGAGTTCAAGTTTTGCTGAAGCTGACTTTGCCTTTCATCCATTCAAGGTCAATAAACTAAGTACCAGTTGTGTACTGGGGTCAATGGGGTCAACTAACTTACTCTCCTTCCCTGACCCTGCTACCCCCTTCTGCCAAAATCTGAGACCAATATGTGGGTGTGGGGGTGTTTATGGCCCAGACTATCAAATGATCTCATCTAACACTGGTCGTCACAATGTGTTCCTTTATGGAGTTTATTCTTTGTATAGATTATATATATGTGTGTGTGTGTGTGTCTGTGCCAACTTGACAATATACTGTAGGTTACATAACTCTATATATTTTTTCCTTGTCTGCAGGTTACATCAACTTAAAAACAATGACCAAGATAGACTAATAAGCCAGTTAAGAATGGAATTGGAGAAAGAACAATCAACAAACAGAGTAAGAAATAAGTTTCTTTTGTTTCACCATGAATATTCATTAGTTGTGACTCTGGCTCCACAAAACGAATATTCATTAGCTGTGTCCCTGTCATCATATAAAGAACACACACACACACACACTCACCCTATACTTCAAAGTGTGTTATTAGCCTCTGAGTCCTTAATTTTTAAGAGAAGTTTGCTGGCAGATTAGTGAAAAGACTACGTTTTCTGGTGTGTGTGTGTGTGTTTCTATTTCCTTGTTTTGACATCGTATAACAGTTGCAAAGGAGTGTCACTATCATACAAGCAGTGTCCCTTTCTTTCCAATCTTCTGTAAAAAAATGTCTGTCCAGGTCTGCGAAAATATTACCCTTGCTTTGAAAGAGGTGAGAGTTGGCAGCAGGAAGGGATGCCTCAATAAACTCCATCTGACCCATGCACGAATCCATCATCATCATCATCATCATCATCTCATTTAGCGTCCATCTTCCACGCTGATATGAGTTGGGTGGTTTGGCAGAAGCTGCACCGGCTCAAGGTCCACATCATTTTCCATTTTGGTTAGGTTTCTGTGGCTGGGTGCGACTTCCTATCACCAGTTTCTTTAGAGAAAATGTTGTGTGCCTTTTTGCAAGGCACTGGCATTGGTGAGGTTACCAAGTAATTCACAAGACAAGGGGGGAAAACCCTCAACTGATTGGAGGTTGTAGTAGAGGGCAAGATGGCTTTATGGCAGGTGTTGAGAGGTTAGAGTATGGTAGACGGACTTGGCACAGGTATCGAACTACAGAGGAGGTACACAGCTACCCAACGTTATATAAGGGTGGGTGGGTGGGAATAGTTGGAAAGAAGATAAAGATAGTTGTAGCAGAAGTGTCAGAGTGTATTCTTGTGGGTCAAGAAGGTGAGTAGAAGAGATCTGGAGGTTGGGGTGGATGGTGGGTGAGTTGGTAAGAGTGTGAAAGGAGTGATGGGGGAGCAGGGTAGAAGTGAATGTAGTGATTGATGAACACTAGTGGGAAATATCAGTATGGGGATGGGGAAGGTGAAAGAAACAGAGGTGGCCACGATACAATAGCTGAACAGAGACAGAAATAGTGAGGGAGGTTCTGTAAACATGCTACCCCCAGGGGAGAGAGAGCTGATACTGAAATATGTGTTGCTATCATCGGCAGATGTTGATTATTCTGTTCAGACTTTTTTCTGGTCAAAACACCTGTGGATGGTGTGTAAGGTAGTTCACCCCCACCCCCACCCACCAGACTGCCTCTACTCCAACGACTAAAGTTCAAAAGTACAATGAGCAAGGTCTATGATAGGGTTGCCCCCCACCAGTTGCACCTTATTTGCCTAGTTGACACTCAACAGTTGTCTGATGGCACACATCTTCCACGTGGCCATGATAACCTTCAAGCCCTTGATCTAGGACTCCTCTGCCTTCTTGGTTATCCAATGTCCTCCCTCGATCCCGGGTACAGGAGGCTAAGGGGTTGCCAGCTCTTGCCCAAAATGCCATCCAATCTACAGATGGAAAGGATGACTTACTCTCCCAAGTTCCTGTATTGTAAAGTAATTCAGATTAACATACAATTAAAACTGATGATGATTATGATAATTATCTTTGTTTTAATTTTCTCTTTAATTAGGAACTTCAAGATTGTTTATCTTCAGCTAAAAAACAAATTTCAAAATTACAAAACAAGGTAATTTCTTATTTCTAATTTGTTGTTGTAATGTTTATGCTACAATGAAGTTATTGTTAATGCTTTTCTCCCTCTATTTCTATCTCTCTTTCCTTCTTTTCTCCACTGTTAGAAGTGGGGGGGGGGGACCGAAATAGACCATTTTAAACTTTTAAATGAATTTAGATTAACTAATTTTAAAATCTCGAGTTATATCATGCTGAAGAGTTCAGAAAGAGGACGAAATGGTACTCTCCACAACTACCAGGGACTTAAAGAATTATATGGAAATATATGTATGCTCTTTCCAGTCTTTCATATTGATTTCTCAACATAAGAAATATGAACTTAGAAGTGATTCTCTCCCCTGAAATAGTGATTCCCAGTAATTCCACCAGGTGTAAATTGTGATATTGTTTTTCATGTAACTCTTATAAAGGAAGTGTTTTATGACTGTTTGTTGTATTTGTGAGTCTCAGAGAACCTGTAGTGTGAGGTGATACCAGTGCTGTGTGATAGTCAATAAGATGGCCTGCATTGAACATATGCTGTGTGTGCTGTGCTATAGTTGTAGCAAACTTGTTGTCAGGCATCGTAATCACATGGCTGTGTGCGTGTCATATATTCATATTGTGCATATATGCACACACTCGCTCTCTCGCTCTCTCTCTCTCTCTTTCCCCTTCTCTCTCCCCCTGTAAATGTTTAGTTGCAATTTGCTCTGACTAAACAAACAAAAGCAGTTAAGAAAACTGTGAGAATATTGTGATCCAGGAGAGACAGCTAGAGGCCTGTGTTTCACTTTGTTATTGTTTTTTCTATTATACCGCCACGTCCCCAGAAAGTCAGTTGTTTCCTAAAGATCATCATCATCATCCTCATATTCTGTGTCACGCTGAATCTTTCTAAAAACCATGTCAAGGACATGTGTGTCTGTGGGGTACTCAGCCACTTGCATGTTTAATTTCATGAGCAGGCTGTTTGTATCAACTGGAACTCTTCTCATTATAACCAACAGAGCACCATTTGGATAACTTCTCCTGCAACTACTCTCTCATTTATTCCCTCTACTCTCCCATACCGGTGGCACGTAAAAAGCACTCACTGCACTCTCAGAGTGGTTGGCATTAGGAAGGGCATCCAGCTGTTGAAACCTTGCCAGATCAGACTGGAGCCTGGTGCAGCCTCCCAGCTTGCCAGTCCCCAGTCAAATCGTCCAACCCATGCCAGCATTAAAAGTGGATGTTAAACGATGACAATGACGACGATGATGATGATTATTAAATGGTTTCTGATATATTTCTGTTTCTGCCAGGAAGAAGAGATGAAAGCTGTGTTGGCTGAGCAGAAAAATCTTCTCCAAGAAAACAAATATAAAAGAGACAATTTACAGGAAGAGACAAAGGAGAAGCTTTTATCAGCACAACATGCCAAGGTAAATACAACAACGGAAGCAAATTGATGATGTTTTGAAAGTGTCGGACGATCAAAACTGAATGCAGGGAAGTTGAATATAAACTGGTGGATGTGGGGATGGCCGGGGTTACCTAGAATAGGACAACATTCTATGGAATACTCAATGTTTCACATTAACTGGAACAGCTGGTTTAGTAAACTGCACCAGTCCAAACTAGAAAGGGCTGGTAACAGAAGGGTCGTTAGCCATTAAGAAAGAAAGGGGGGGAAAGAACATGGGTGAAGGAGCTGCAATGACAACAACCCCCATTTTAAATAACAACAAATACAAGGTAGAGAGTGAAGACATTATGGTCTTGGCAGACGAGTGATGTTGACATGGCAACACTTTAATCCTTCTCTTCCTCCTCCTCCTCCTCCCATTTCCCTTGCTGACATGGAAGTTGGATGGTTTGACAGGGGCTGGCACTACTAAACTTTATCCACTTCTTCATTCATTTTGAAACTTTTATTATAGTTCTATATTTAAGAGAACTATAATAATATAATAATAGTAACATCGTTAGGAATGAGAACCCAGGTTCGAAATTTCCCCCAGACACCTGATGAAGGCTGGAGGGTATATCAGCCGAAACGTTGTGTCAACAACAAACAAGATGAGGACAAATATCCGTCAAATGTAAATAATGTAACTTTCATTATGTTTTTCACTCATAATGCTGCTCATATTTTCAGGAACGTCTTGAAAGTGACCTGAAGACATTGCAGTTGCAAAAAAGTGACCTAGAGATTGAACTACGCCGTGAAAAAGATAAAGTCAAGATATTCCAGAGAAATTTTGAGAAACCACTAAATGTAAGTCCATAATTAATTGATGCTAATTACATTTTGAATTGAAACATCCTTATTTCTTTTATCTTTTAGTATCAAAGTGTGCTTTGTATATTATTGAGTCGGCCTGGAACCAAGAAAACCGATTGGTCAAAGAATGGATAGTCTCTGACATGTTCTATAGGTGTGTAGACAGTGATGTCAAGCTGAGTGAGATTGTAGTTGTGGCCAGTGTTGCGTAACTGGGCCCGTTAAAAGCACCCTTCAATCGTTGGGTGTTATGCTGTGCTTGTGAAGACTTGTTGAGCTGAGGGAAATCAAAGCCATGGCTGATGCCAGTGCCGTCTGACTGGCACCCATGCTGGTGGCACGTAAAAGGCACCATTCAAGCATTGGGCCTCTTGAAGGCAGTGACAGGTGACCAAGACCCTTGGCAATATACCGTGATTGCATTGACCTGTCAAGCCTTGTGAGATTGTAGTCATGCCCAATGTCAGTGCCAGTGGCATGTAAAAAGCACTCTCTCAACTTTTGGGGTGGTTGGCGTTAGGAAAGGCATCCAGCTTTAAAAACCTTGCCAAATCAAATTGGAACCCGGCTTACCAGTTTTCAGTCAAACCATCTAACCCATGCCAGTATGGAAAGCAGACGTTAAAAGACGAGGATGATGATATGTTTTAGGATGAGATGTAGCTGACTGTCCCTGGAGCCATGTTCTCACTTCATCTCCATTTCATCATCATCTTTTCTTGGATCGGATGGTTTGACAGGAGCCAATAAACTGGAGGACTGCGTTAGTCCCTCACATCTCCTCTGGCAGGGTTTCTAGATGAAGATACAGCTGGACATGTGTGTGTGTGTGTGTGTGTGCAACCTGTATTTATAAAGTTTCTTACTCTATACAGCTTCACACTGATCTCTGTCAATATTGAACAGAATGGCCAGATGTTTGATGCAGTTATTCCCTGACACCTTAATTACTAAACCTTAATTACATTAATATGACCCTGTTGTTGTTGTTGCTTTGTAAACCAGGATGACAAAGACTCTCTTATCCACGACCTTCGAATCAAAGATGCTCAACTCCAAGGGAAATTAGAACAAGAGAAACACAAGAGTGCTGTGATGCAGCGACTTTTAGACGAACACATGGTAAGGGTTTTGCATTTTTAGATATATATTGTGAAGGTGTGTGGCATAGTGGTTGGGATGTTGCACTTGTGATAATCACCAGATCATGAGTTCAATTCCCACATGGGGCTGACATATTTTGTGCTGGAGTAAAACACTTCATTTTACATTGCTCCAGTGCTCCAGTGCTCTGTAGGAGCTGGTTCTGTCAAAGAAGAGTCTTCAGGTATGTTATGATTCATTACTTGGTGACTTCAGTAGTGCTACTGTAATGTGATTGGCATTAGGGAGGGCATCCAGCCCTAGAAATTAAGCCAAAAGAAACATTGGAGTTCAATGCAGTTCTCTGGTTCTTTGGATCCTGTTAGGATGGAAGACAGATGTTAAATGGTGATGATGATGGCACACACATACACACACACACACACACACACACACACACACACACACACACACACACACGTGTACGTACGTGAGTATTTTTGTCTTCCCCTTGTCTTGACATTTGTGCACTGAGCTTTCTTTCATATGGACCGTTTGTTTGAAGGATCAAGAAATAATATTTCCTTAATTGGGAAAAAGGTGAGAGTTGGCAATAGGAAGACCATCCAACAATAGAAAATCTACCTGAAATAAATTGTGTGTGTCAGTTATGAAGTTTGTTTCTGTTTGCAAAGAACGTGTCATGTTTTCTATACAGTAAGACAAATGACCATTCAGCAAAATTGGCCCCAATGTTGTGCTATTGTATAAAGAAGTCATATTCCCTTGCCAACACTGCACGTGTTTCTGCCAATTGCCAGACCATTTTCTGACTATGGTTTACTGCTGCTTCAGACGAAACAAGATCCGTTTGATGTAATTTATAGGTTTTCCCTCTCACCATTTCACATTATATTATTATCCTTTGCCTTCCTAGACTGTCATACTTTAACCTTGCAAACTTCTGCTATGATAAAAGAAATTTCATTTATCTCTCGTTTTAAACCTCTTTCTTTGCAGGCTCATCCTAATACAGATGTCAGTACAGTAGTCAGAGAGGAAGAGAAAATTCAGGTATTCTATACATACATACATACATATATATATATATATGTATGACAGGGACTTCCATTTACGGCTAGCATGGGATCTTGTCACTAGAAATGCAAACACAACAACACACACACACACCTGCATATACAAACACATACGTGTATGGTTTTCCATCTACCAAGTCCACTCAGAAGGCTTTAGTTCGCCCAGGACTATAGTGGAAAACACTTGCCCAAGGTGCTGGACAGTGGGACTGAACCCAGAACTATGTGGCTGGGAATTGAATTTCTTAACCACTCCACCATTCCTGTACTTCATGTTGTAGATGAATATCTGTACCTCACATTGTAGATGAATGTCTGCACCTTATGCCTGTACTCATGTTGTAGATGAATGTCTGTACTTCATGTTGTAGATGGATGCCTGTACCTCATGTTGTAGACGGATGCCTGTACCTCATGTTGTAGATGGTTGCCTGTACATCATGTAGATGGATGTCTGTACCTCATGTTGTAGATGGATGCCTGTACCTCATGTTGTAAATGGATGCTGGTGGCGTCATCATGCTACATGTATTACAATCAATGTTGTTCTCTAATTTCTATGGATGTTTTGTTCATTTTTACATGTCACACAGTATTGTTGTTAGATTAGTCGTCTACTTCATATGAATATTTCTGATTGATTTTGTATTATTTTTTTTTTAAATTCTGCAACAGCAACCGACAGAAACAGTTGAACCATTAAAGATGACAACCGAATCAAAACAGTGAGTATTTCTTCATAATATTCACCATTAAGTCACCATTAATGTTTTGCTTAATACAGCATGATGCTGTGGCTTTCATGATTTCTAAGTTGCGTCGTGAAGCTGTTTAGTTGCCAAGGAAGTCTACTTTATGAAGAATTATGTGATTCCTGCATATTCAACTCTTCTTCTCTTGCAACACCCCACAACTTAAACAACGCCATTATTTCATATTTGAAATAAAAGGAGTTTTTTTAATTGAAGGGTGTCATAGTTTGTAACTAAATTTGTTACAGAATCGATTCTGTCCAATGTGAAGAAAACTGGAATAACTTTCCCAGCATCATCAACAGGATGGCGTTTCTGTCTAAAGACCAGAGATGTCTCTATGTGATATTTGGTCTGCAAATAAGACTTTCTCTCCTAACTTATCATTAATCCTTTTAAATCGTACTCATACTTCATTCTCCTACCATTTTCTCAACTTTGATCTACTACATCCACTGGCCAATGTCCTCTTCTTATATCACACACACACACACACACACACACACACACACACACACACACACACACAACCTGTGTATCTCATCACAACACAGTCTATTTGCCCATGATGTGTTGTACATTCCTTTCATACTACTCATGTGTGTTTTCTGCCATACAGCTTCCTGAAAGCTTTTATTCACCATTAATTGTGTCTGCGATACAGTGAGACATAGTTTAATAGATTGAAGTTGTCTTAAAGAATCGGACTATTAAATAAGGCTGTTGTTTGCGATTGTGGTTAATCCTGCAACCTATGTGAAGATGTACATTCATACCTGCAGGAATTGTTATTTGGTTGGAAGTTTGGCAAAACAAAACAAACCATTTTGTTACAAGTCATTGTTAGATTTTTTTAAAAATAATATTTTGATTCAAGTAAAAGCGCCCAGCACTCTCTGTAAAGTAATTGGTGTTAGGAAGGGCATCCAGCTGTAGAAACCATGCCAAACCAGACTGGGGTCTGGTGCAGCCTTCCAGCTTTCCAGTCCTGGTCAAACTATCCAACCCATGCCAGCATGGACAACGGACACTAAATGATGATGATGTAGTCTGTATAAATGTAATAATATTGTAATATAATTCAATCTTGTTATGAAATTGTGATTTATTTTGATAGCAGAGACATTGCACTTGAAGAAGAGATCAAAGAGCTGAGGTTTCAACTGAAAAGGGAAAAAGAATATTGGGTAGGTTTGCCTCATTCCATTTTCAAGAATTTCTCAATTAGTTCTCATCTTTAAAAACAGTCCAACTTCCTGCTTCTATTATGACATCCTGTCCATTCTGTCATATTTTCTATATAACAGACTGATGCAGCATATGTTACAATTGAGTCTCTCTTCAACTGTTAAGTATTTGGGCTGACAACACTGACTGCAACTCCAAGGTGGTGCCCCAGCATGGCCACAGTCCAAATAACTAAAACTAAGAATAAACTGAAAAATACATCAGCCTCCCATGCTGGTGCCATACATAAAGCACCCAGGACACTCTGTAGAGTGGTTGATGTAAGGAAGGGCATCCCGCTGTAGAACCAATGCCAAACTAGAACAAACGGAGCCTGGTGCAGTTCCCTGCTTTGCCAACTCCTGTCAAAACGTCCAACCCATGCCAGCAGGGTAATTGGGCAGTAAATGATGATGATGATAGTAATAGCAGTGATGGTGGCAATGGCAGCAGCTGTTGTTGTTGTTGTTGTTGTTGTTCCTGCAGTCTTCTCTTCCACAATGTCTTTAACCCTTTCGATACCAACCCTGCTGAATCCAGCTCTGGCTCTGTGGTACAAATGTTTTGTTTTCAAAAGTTCTGAATGAAAATATTCCACCAAACCTTAGTCACAATTTATGTTCCTAACACTAGCTTAATGATAACAAAGTTATTTTACTAAATTCTTTGTTATATTTAAAATTAATTGAAAGAAACACACAACATCCCAAAAGAAATACGGTTACGAAAGGGTTAAACTATTCTGTGTAGTACCTGTACATTAGGGATGAAGGAATGGTCAAAGGGTGAGAAAGGATTGGTTTGTGTAAGGTGGAGACAAAGTGGCTGAGTTCCTTTTAAGTGTTGGGCCTCACAAAGTCAATGACCAAGACCTTTGGCATTATGTTGTGCTTGAGAAGAAAACCCATCAAGCCGAGCAAAATCACAGTCATGGCAGATACTGGTGTCATGCAAATTGGCACCTGTGCCAGTGGCACATAAGTGCACTCCAGTGTCAGGCAAATGACACTCGTGCTGGTGGCACGTAAAAGCACCCCTTACACTTTCAGGGTGGTTGCTATTAGGAAGGGCATCCAACCATAGAAAACCATGCCAAATCAGACTGGAGTCTGGTGCAGCCTTCCAGCTTACCAGCCCTGGTCAAATCGTCCAACCCATGCCAGCATGGACAATGGACTTTAAATGATGATGATGAAAGTTGGGGAGTTGGTGGTGCCAGGTAACTAATTAAATTTAGCCAGTGCCCCTGGACTGGCTCTTGTGCGGGTGGCACATAAAAGACACCATTTTGAGCGTGGCCGTTGCCAGTACCGCCTGACTGGCCCTCGTGCGGGTGGCACGTAAAAGCACCCACTACACTCTCTGAGTGGTTGGCGTTAGGAAGGGCATCCAGCTGTAGAAACTCTGCCAAATCAGATTGGAGCCTGGTGTAGCCATCTGGTTCCACCAGTCCTCAGTCAAATCGTCCAACCCATGCTAGCATGGAAAGCGGACGTTAAACGATGATGATGATGAATTAAATCCTTGTTTCTATGATACACCCTTGTTTCTATGATACAAAACCCCTGTTTTAAAGGAATCGAAATTAAAACCTTCCATCATAATTGAGGTTCCGAACACCTGATTAGTAATAACGATGAAGTTTACTTGCTGAATTCTTCCCAATTTCTCGAATTTATTGAAACAAAGGCAGTGGAATTCAGCAGAAATTTGGTAATGAAAGAGTTAAGTGCTAAAACAGGAATGCTTCTTATTGCAGAATAAACGTTTGGAGCAAGAGAGGAAAATGATGAAATCACAACTAGAAAAAGTAAGTTGAATATATTTAACATATATTTAACATATATTTAGCATATATTTAACATATATTTAACATATATAGTTATGACAAGAGAAAATGCGTGTAATGCTCATTTCTTTTTATCAAAGAAATTAAAACTTAGCCTCATTTTTTATATTTTCTGAGTCATTAATCCTAATAATACATTTATCATAACTATGAATAATACTTTTATTGTAACTTTTAATTTTTTTTTTGATAAAAATAAATGAGAATTGTACGCATTTTCTTTTTTCATAACTGTATACCTACTTTTGCACCCTGCTTGTATTTAATATATTTAATATGGATTTACATAATCCCTTATTCTAGCAGGCCTGTGGTTAAATGTTTTATCTGTGACTATCTCTTCTTTCACTCAGACATAATATATCTTGGAGTACATTATCTAGTGTGTCTTTCTTTTCTTTTTTTTTTTAAGACATTAGGAGATTTGACTGCTATTTCTAGCAGGGAAAATGTTTGCAAAGAAGCTTTCACACTGACTTTTACAATTATATGGGATGGTGCAAAAGTAGGTTTACAGTTATGTAAAAAGAAAACATGTACACATTTATTTTTATTGTTGCCAGTGCCGCCCGACTCACCCCTGTGCCGGTGGCACGTAAAAAGCACCATTCAAGCGTGGTTGATGCCAGTACCACCTGACTGGCATGTAAAAAAAACACCCACTACACTCTCCGAGTGGTTGGCATAAGGAAGGGCATCCAGCTGTAGAAACTTGGCCCGAAAAGATTGCCAGTCCTTAGTCAATCCGTCCAACCCATATCAGCATGGAAAGCAGGCATTAAACGATGGTGATGATGATGAGAAAAATTAAAAGTTACGATAAAAGTATTATTCATAATTATGATAAATGTATTACTATGATTAATGACACTGAAAATGTCAAAAAATGAGGCTAACTAATTTAATATGTTAATAATTTTAATGAATTAAGTATGACATTGATGTGGTACTTACTGTACACCTTTTGCACCTGCCCCTGTATAGACAACAGGTATGCAAATTAGCTCTCCTTTATAATGATTGCATGGAGGATGGCAATCACAATTATTATAATAATAGAGCTTCTGTTCTCTCTCTCTCTCTCTCTCTATCGCTCTCTCTCTCTCGCTCTCTATCGCTCTCTCTCTCTCTCTCTCTCTCCTGAGTCACTTGCTATCACTATTGACATCCATCATTCACTCTCACCCCTGTCCACCCCTGTCCACCACCCTCGCCCTTCCCTCCTATAATACTCTTGCAACCATCAACCGTCCACCATTCTGGTTCTTGTTCTGTCATCACCTCCTTTTCTTTTCACCTTCTCAGTGATATTATTTTCAGTGAAAGAACATAACGTACAGGTGTGAGGACTCCTGGCTCCTTCGGAATACACAGCCACCTCACCTGTGCTGGTGCCAATCCTTGCTGGGTGTTGTTTATCTTGGGATTGAGAGGAGCTTCCAGCTTTGCCAAAGACATGGCTACCTCATTAGTGCTGGTGCCATGAATAAAATGCATCTCGTACACTCTGCAATGGGAGATGGTGTTAGGAAGGGCACCCAGCATTAAAAACGGGATCATCATCATCATCATCATTGCTTAACATCCGTTTTCCATGCTGGCATGGGTTGGACGGTTTGACTGAGGTCTGGAGAGGCAGCGGCTGCACCAGGCCCCAAGATGATCTGGCAATGTTTCTACACCTGGATGCCCTTCCTAACGCCAACCACTCCAAGAGGGTAGTGAGTGCTTTTCACATGCCACTAGCACAGGAGCCAGACGGGGTGAGTGAAATTTTTAAGATATGGTTTCCCGCTCTGTCTAGGACAGCAATGTCCTGTCCAACTCATGCCAGCATGGAAAATGGATGTAAAGTGTTGTGGTTGATGATGATGATGAAGTTGTTCATTTATGTGCAATAGTCATTTACATAGAAAGGGATTTGTCACTGTAAATTCTACTTCTTCACTCTTTATTCATTCTTCAAATGAGTTTGTTGAAAATAACTGAATTCAATTCCAAATTGATTTTGTTTATCTCTGCAAAGGTTTGTGTTGTTGTTGTTGTTGTTGTTGTCATGGATTTTAGCAAATAGTGATCCAATCTTCTCCAGTTGTCAACACACCTTCAACGTAATATTTATCCTAGACCTTCCCAATCTCTGCACCCTTAAAAATAATCTGTCCCTTCATCATCATCATCATCATTTAGTGTCCGTTTTCCATGCTGGTGTGGGTTAGACGGTTTGTCTGGAACTGGTAAACTGGAGGGCTGCACTAGGCTCCAGTCTGATTTTGGATTGGTTTCTACGACTGGATGCCCTTCCTAACGCCAACCATTTATTTCATAGAGTGTCCTGGGTGTCTTTTACATGACACTGGCACTAACTACGACTCTGATTTCACCTGGCTTGATGTGTCTTCTCAAACACAGCAAATTACCAAAAGCCTCGGTCGCTTGTCATTGGTCCCATGAGACACAGCATCCGAGATCATGTTTCACCACCTCGTCCCATGTCTTCTTGGCTCTACCTCTTCCACAGGTTCCTCTCCACAGTTAGAGATCGGCACTTCTTTACACAGCTGTCCCCTTCCATACGCATCACATGCCCATACCAGCTCAGTTTTCCCCTCCTATACTCCACATCTGATGCCTCTCATGCCCAATGCCCCTGGCCCCTGAAAAATAAATTGCTTTTTCATAATTTCAGTTTTTATAATCACATATTTCAGGAGAGACATAAAGTAAAGATGTTACAGGAGAAACAGATCAATGCTGATGTCAAAGTTGAAGAAGAGGAAGAAAAGTGAGTGGGGTTCTTTTTTCTTTGCTTTTATTGTCTTTTATGCTGATTTTATTGTTTTATTTCTTTTCTTTGCAAGACAGAAAGGGTCTGGAAAAAAAACAAACGATATTTTATGTTCTGAATTCAAACTCCTCTGGGGTTGACTTTGCTTTTCATCCCTTCAGTTCTGATAAAATAGGTATCAGTTATGTACTGGGGTTGAAGTGATCGAATAACAGCGTCCCACAAATTTTGGGCTTTATGCTTATTGTAGAAAGACAAACATTATTCTTGCTGGAATCAAATATGTTGCTCACAATTCTTAGCTTCCATGTAAATTCTTCTCACTGAATGACAGCATTCCTATCAATCTCTGTCTGCATTTATTGCACTCTTAGATTCTCCTGTGAACATCTAAGAATTCATATTTCCACATTTGGAGATATGCTATGCTTGAGAAGACCTGGCAAGCCAAGTGAGACTGTAACTGTGGCCTGTGCCAGTGCAGCATGACTGGCCCATTTAAGAGTACCGTTCAATCATTGAGCAATAAATTGTGCTTGCTAAGACCTGTTGTGGTTGATGCCAGTGCCACCTGACTGGCTCCCATGCTGGTGGCATGCAATAAGCACCATTCGTGCATGGGTTATTGCCAGTGCTGCCTGGCATGTAAGAAGCACCATCCAAATGGGGTTGATTCCAGCCCCCTTGCCCCGACTGGCTTTTGTGCTGGCGGCACGTAAAAAGCACCATCTGAACGTGGCCAATGCCAGTGCCGCCTAACTGGCTTCCGTGCCAGTGGAACGTAAAAAGCACCCACTACACTCTCGGAATGGTTGGCGTTAGGAAGAGCATCCAGCTGTAGAAACCATTCCAGATCAGATTGGAGCCTGGTACAGCCTCCTGGCTTCCCAGACCCCAGTCGAACCGTCCAACCCATGCCAGCATGGAAAACGTATGTTAAGCAATGATGATGACGATTTATATATACACACACACACACACATAAGGATAAGCATATTAAAAGGTGTCCGTGGGAAAACTCATTTAAATAAAAGGGTTGGGAACCATTGATGTAAGGGAACTTCATGTTGAAGTCCCGTTACAGCAATGAATCAAATGCATTGTGGACACACATTGTCTGAAAGAAGGCATTCACCGTAGACCAGCTGCAACTGTGATCTTTCACTCTTGTTAAAATGAAAATGGTTTATTCTAGAAAACTTGCAACAGACCAATAATTGCTTAATTTATTAAGATCCTATTCTTTAAAGAACGTTTCATCCATGATAGAATCCCTGGTGATAGAATCCATGATAGAATCCCATTGTTACCTTAATAAAAACATAGACAATCTTTAGCAGCCATTAGCTGCGAGACTGAAGTCCTACAGAGACTTGGAGACTTGGCTGGTGCAGGTGTGGACTCATTGGACTTGAGGGTGTCTGGTGCTGCCAGTGTCCAAACTGGAAGGCAAGGGTGCAGGTCTTTAGGTTTCTGTTCTTTAGTCGTAAGACTTTGACCCTGTCCAGGGCTCTCAGGAGCCACCTCAGCTCCTTTGGTGCCAGGACACTTTGCAGGATTAGGGGTTGCCATTGGTCAGATTTCATATCCAGCTGACAATTCTACTCAGAAACTGGGATGTGTCTTGTTACTTGTATGATTCGGGAGTACCAGCTCCTGAATCGTTTGGCCATGTGGCTTGGTTTTCCAAGTTAGCTCCTGCTGTTCTATATTTAAGAGATGAGGAATTATGTACATTATTTACATTATTTACATTTGACAGATATTTATCCTCATCTTGTTTGTTGTTAACATAATGTTTCAGCTGATATACCTTCCAGCCTTCATCAGGTGTCTTGCGGAAATTTTGAACCTGGGTTCTCATTCCTAAGGTATTTATGCCCTTGGGCATATGGCATAGTGGTTAAGAGTGCAGGCTGCTAACCCCAAAATTCCGAGTTCGATTCCAGGCAGTGACCTGAATAATAATAATAATAAAAATAACATTGGAAAAATACCTTAGGAATGAGAACCCAGGTTCGAAATTTCCCCAAGACACCTGATGAAGGCTAGAGGGTATATCAGCTGAAACGTGTTAACAACTAACAAGATGAGGATAAATATCCACCAAATGTAAATAATGTAAATAATGTAAGCTCTTGCTTTACTATGTTCTCTTCAGTGAGGCTTTGTGTTGGTCAACCACACAACCACATGCTCATGGCAGATGAGGAGGTATCTTGCAGAGCTGGGGACTGACTGGAACTCAGCTTGATGGGTCACCTTGGAGGACCTAAGAATATACCAACAAATGGTGAAAGCAGCAATGCTGTGCAACGGTGCTTCTCCCCCTCCCCACTACGAGACACATGACCCCTGGGGATTACATTGTGTTTACTCTCGTATGATTTACTTATGGATGACTTAAATTAACTTCCTGTCACCCATTTTTATTTTGCAAACGATGTCAACTCGATAATTGTTTTATATTCTTTTGAGGAACCATCTTCTTCAGTGTGAAATTGCAGCTTTGAAATCCAGAATGAAACACAAAGACAATATGGTTTGTATATACGTACTATTGTTGAAATTTTATCTTAACAATATTGTATTGTGCTCAGGGTTTTATATGTTTAGTTGGATACTTACTAGTGACTATTTAACAGTGGTTGACCCTTCTTTCTATGGGAATTGTATCTCAGAGTGATTGTATCAGTCTTCCATTTTACCAAACTTTCATTCGATGTTGGCATTCTTGCAATAATACACTTTAAACATATTGTCTTCTTTTTTTTAGACTGGAAATCATCTTTCATCTTCTCTCCCGCTACATTCTGATGTGGTATTTGACGATAGATTCAATGCAGTAAGTATTTGAACACCACATCCTATGCTTCTTATGTCCCACTTTTCTCTCGGGACGCTTACACTCTGTCGTATATTCACACTGACTTCGTTTCTTTCAAGCCTACGCATGTCCTCAACACTCACAGCCCAGGTTTCACTGCTGTGTAGTATGGCTGTTTGCAAACAGGCGTCATACAGTCTACCTTTCACTCTGAGTGAGAGGCCCTTTGGTACCAGCAGAGATAGGAGCTCTCTGAACATTGTCCAGCCTATTCTTATTCTAGCAGCTACACTCTCAGAGCATCCATCCCTGCTACTGACTTAGTCACCTAGGTAACAGAAGTTGTCAACTACTCCTAGTTTTTCCTCCTGGCATGTGATGGAATCTGTTTTCTGTACATGTTATTGCACCTGTGCATCTGCCACACACAAAAACTATCTTCCCAGTTAACCTTCCTCTGATATTGCTGCACCTCTTATGTGTCCATAGCTTGCACTGGGTACATCTTATGGAGTTTCTACCTATACCATTCTTACAGATTGAGCAGGGCCATCTACCTGAAGGGATTTGTGCTTTGTCTACCTTCCTACTTATTAGGACTTTGGTTTTTGCAAGGTTAACTCTAAGGGCCTTTGATTCTAATCCTTGCTTCCACACCTGAAACTTCTCCTCTTGTTCTGGTAGTGACTCAGTTATCAGAGCAAGGTCATCAAAATAGAGGAGCTCCTAGGGTCAACCTGTTCTGAATTCCTGTTATTGCCTGGAGGACTATGATGAATAAACGGGGGCTGAGGGCTGATCCATGGTGAACCCCTACTTATACCCTGAATTATTTGCTATACTCATTGTCAACCCTCACCTTACTGACAGCATCTCTGTACATGGCTTGTACAGCTCTCACCAACCACTCATCTATCCCTAGTTTCTGCATTGACCACCAGTTAAGGGATCTGGGGACCCTGTCAAAGGCTCTCTCCATGTCAACAAAAGCCAAGTACAGAACTTTATCTTTGGCCAGGTATTTCTCCTGCAGCTGTCTTACCAGAAATATAGCATCAGTGGTGCTTTTACCTGGCACGAACCCAAACTGCATCTCATCTAAACTGACTCTTTCCCTAATTAGTTGGGCTATGACCCTCTCTGTGACCTTCATTACCTGATCCAACAGTTTGATACCTCTGTAATTATTTGTATCTAATGCATCACCTTTACCTTTGTAGCAGTTGACTCTAGTGCTGCTACACCAGTCATTGGGTATGACTCCTTCATGTATCACTTTGACATCCTGAGTAGAATTTGATGAGGATGATGACTTTGCACCTTAAACAGAAAGTAAAATTTATGAAAAGATTCTGAAAACATAAAATTACAAAATGAATACAAATAGTTATAAAACAGAAGTCAGAATTTACCTGTATAAGACGTTTACGTGTAGCAATACTGCTGATGGGAGTTATATACCTCTCTTATCTCATCAGAAAAACTGTGCCTGATAGAAGGAAACCGATTACATTTTTGAACTCTGCAGACAAAACTACATATAAAACACCATATAATATCCCTGATGAAAATTGGCTGTTGACCAGTGTAATTAGCAATATGTTGATGTAATTATTTCTGATATGAATGTGTTTTACAGACGGATGATTTTAGATACCAGAGACATCCTCAGCTTGACAAACAACTCCGGATTGAATTAAGTAAAAAACTGGAAGAGGTAAACCATTTCCTACAACAACAACACGAACAATATGAAAAACTGATGACCGAGAAAGAGAACAGAATTTCTGCTGACAAGAATAAGTTACAGGTGAATCGATTTATATTGATGTGTATAAGTATGTATGTGGTGTATATTTTAATCTTTAAATTTGTGTTTGTCTTTTTGTGTAAATTAATAATTATGTTTTTAGCATTGAAAGTGATCCATTAATTAGTATAAATTTAATTAAAAGTGAACTTACAGGTTGACATTTACCTGATCTAACTTTTATATCTGGCAGCTTCACTTTGTGGCTTTTACTTGCTGTTTATGTAACAAGTGGTATACGTATGTACACACACCCATACATACACACACACACACACACACACACACTCACATATATTTTAATGTTTTAAAAGTTCTTACGATCGTTTCATGAATAGCCTACCTTTCAAAATGAAATCTAAAGTTGATAAGCATCGTTGGGAAGTCTATCCACTCATCAGAGAAAAGGATGAATTTCAGTGGAGGAAATCGAATGAGGGAGTTGCCATTTGAAATTATTGGTATAAATCTGTGTTGATGTAAATTTGAGATAAAAATTTTGAAAAAGTAAGATAAATCCATGGTTAAAATCCATGGTAAGAATCTGTAATTGCTATACAGAGATAGAATTCCCATAATCCATTTCCTCCTCCATGTGTAATCCATAAATGTAAGAGAATAAAAATGATTAATTGTTGCTTTTATATATATAATGCATTAAAAGAGAATGATTCTCCCCAGACACAACAAAATATGAAGATATTATATTTTAATATGAAATGGTTTCACTTTGAGTAGCATGAAATAGTTCTGCAAAAATGGTTCAGTGCCAACTGCTGGAGTTGTCAGCACCATTGGACATTATTCCTCATAAATTAATGATTTATTTCAGAGTGAATTGAATCAGATGCGACTCAGCTACGAGAATGCTTTATCTACGAAAAGTCTGCAAGAACAAGAAGCATTACATTTCCGAGAACTCTACCTGAAAGAATTAAGTCGTTATCAAGGTGCTCAACCGATCTTTTATGGCGGATATGATCCACTTTGGAGATTTGCTTCATTAAACTGTAGGATCCCGTAAGTCAAAGATCTTTTGTTCACTCATTTTTTTTCTACTCACACACACACACACACACACACATACATCTGGCGAAGTGGGAGATGGCCTAGTCCACCATTTAGTTAATTACATTATCCATGAGTGACTCATACTCAACAACTGGTGTAGCAATATTATACTCAACTCGGTGCTGCAAGTAGAGCACTCAGTACACTCAATTAAGTGTTAGGAAGAGCATCCGGCTGTGGAAACCATGCCAAAGGTGACATTGGTGTCTAATGCATTGTTCCAGCTGACCAGTTGCCTGTCAATCCATCCAGCCCATTGCCAGCCTGGAAAATGGATGTTAATGATGTTGCTACAAAGGTAAAAGTGATGCCTGAGACAGATATAATTACACAGGTATCAAATTGCTAGACCAAGGGATGAAAGTTACAGAAAGGGAGTTAGCTGAGATAAGGCATTGTTTGGTTTTGTACCTGGAAGAAGCACTTCTGATGATATCTTCCTGGTGAGGCAACTACAGGTGAAATACCTGGTCAAAGATAAACGTCTGCACTTGGTCTTTGTTGACATGGAGAAAGCGTTTGGCAGGGTCCCCGTCTCCCTTATCTGGTGGGCAATGCAGAAACTATAAATAGGGGTGGTTGGCATGGGTTGTACAAGCCCTATACATGGATGCTGTCATTAAGGTGAGGGCTGGCAATAAGTATAATGATGAATTCAGGGTACAATAAATCACAAGGGCAGACATTTGATGAAGCGGGGCCGTTCTTGCCTGAACCTGTATTTGGCCATGGTCAGCTATATGTTGCATTCTCAAGGGCTCGCAAATTATTTGATGTGTGAGTTAAAATTATCAACACTGACAAACAGACATTGAAAAGAAGAGGGAAAACTTATATGAAGAGCATAATCTGCAAAGAAGGATTGGATTGAAAGATGTACACAAATTGAAATGTGTATTGGCTCTGACCCATCGCCTTCGCTTATAAGTTACCAGCAATGTGGGTTTCAGAGTATGCCATGTTGCATTCAGTTTTTACCCCCGTGAAATTGTGACCCCTATGTTTAAAATATAAAATAATTGTTTATTTTAGGGAGAAGTCTCCACTCGATCTCAACAGTTCCATTCTGAATTCTTCATCAAAGTTTCATGCAAGAAATGCCAGTATGAATTCTACACCAAGTGAAGTGGGTCAAATTAACCAGGAATACAACGATGTCTATGGCAAACTCAAAGAAGAGATGCATCGAAGCATTAAAAGACATCTGGAAGCACGTAAGAATTTATTTCGACAATGTTCCTATTTCCACTGCCCATCCCCTCCATAAACTGACGCTCACCATCGACCATGTCCCCACCTCTTCTGAATTCACTGCATTTCCTTCTATCCTCATCTCTACCCTCTCCTCCCATGACTTTCATATGCTTGAACCTTGAACCTAACTGTCCAGCCATTCTTGATTCTCTGTCCTTCTTCTCTCGTTATCCATCTTCTTGGCCCTTCCAGATATGCCTTCCTCCTTCCCCAACACCTCATCTCCCCCATCTTTTCCCCTTTTCCCCTTTTCCTTCTCGGCTAACAAGATCCCTCCCTCTGCACCAACACACCTGTTTCTGTGTCTCTGTCACATTTCAATCTGTCAACATCTGACAGAAGAGAATTTTATTATATTAATTAATCTTTGCAATTAATTCATAATTACAGAAAAATATCATCATCATTTAATGTCAGCTTTCCCTGCTGGCATGGGTTGGACAGCTTGACATGGAGCTGTCTGTTGTGGCATGGTTTCTATGGCTGGATGCCTTTCCTAACACCAACCTCTTCACAGAGGTACATAGCACCAGCATGGGTGCGTTAACACAACACTGGCACAGGTGCCTTTTAATTGGCACCGGCACCTGCAAAGAACAAGCCTGTATGTGTGGAAGATGGCGATTTCACTTCACTTGACCCAGCTTATGAAGTAGAACAAATCACCACATCTCCCAGTCCTTTGTCATTTCCTCAGTGAGGCCCAGCATGCAAAAATCCTCTCTCACCACCTCATCTCATGTCTTCCTGGGTCGACCTTTTCCACAGGTACCTTCCGCAGTTAGAGCTCAGCACTTCTTTATGCAGCTATTCTCGTCCATGCACATCACGTGACCAAACCAATGCAGTCTTCTCTCTTTCTCACAACATCTGATGCCTCAAACACCCAGGTTCCCTCTTTCAATCATTTACACTCTGTCAAGCATGCACCCTGCCAGCGAAGCATACTGGCTTCATTTCTTTCAGGCCTTCGCAAGTTCCCTGTAGTCAAGTCCTCTTTGCAAAGACATGTAGCATAGCTACATGTCTCACTGCCACATAGCATAGCTGTATGTACACAGGCACATTATATAATCTGCCTCTCACTCTGGTGGAGAGGCTCTTAGTTACTAACAAAGATAGAAGCTCTCTGAATTTAGCCCAGCCTGTTTTTATCCTAGCAATTACACTTTCAGAACTCCCTTCCCCACTGTTAAGTTGGTCTCCTAGGTAACAGAAGCTATCTACTTCTTGTAATGGTTCCCCTGAGCAACTGAGGGAGTCTGCGCATTTTTAGTGCTTATTCTATCCACACATTTGCCACACACAAAGACTATAGTCTCTGTTAATCTTGCTAACATTTTGACATTTGAATAAATTATGAAAATTAGTAGTCCAAAGGTTTTTGTATGTTTATATTACAGTAATTACATTAATTAGAGCAAAATGTCTCATTGCAGCTCCTTTTGATGAACAACTGTCAAGTGACCCTACATATATGAAAATGTCGCCGTTGACTGTACTACAAGGTGAGTGTTACCATTTCGTAGTCTTAGAGCACTGACATGACATCATCATCATTACCCTCCTCCTCATTCCCCATTGCCTCTATCATCATCATCATCTTTGTTCCCCCCCCCCCCCATCATCGTCAATTGCACTAAAGTAGAAGCAAGGAAAAATGATTTGGCATTGAAGAAGAGAGAATGGTGCATTGGTTGGGATCAAATGCATATAGAGGATCTTGGATAAGGAAATGTAGAAGGAATTTTTGGAAGAATTAAGATGGAGAGCTACATGGAAAAAATATGTGAATATACACACACACACACACACACACACACTTACAAGTCTGTAAAATGGGAAAGAAATTTTAGAAAGTCGTCTGTGTTGTTTTATGGACAATTTGTTGTCCTGTGTCGTGCTTCAATGAGTGAGGATATGGTGCCAGTAAGGCAACCTCTCCCACGATATACCATTTTAGATAGTTAGTGTCCACATCATGTCGGGGTCACCCCTTTAGATGAATAGGTGTCCAAATCACGTCGTTTCCCCTCTTTAGTTGAATGGGTTGTATTCCATCTAATCTGATTCTGCTCAGAAGGCTGTCATGTTTTGGTAGGAACCTGGTAAAGTACATGGAACGAAGGTGCTAACTTTAAATACGTTTATTGTGGTCACACATATATATATATATCATCATCATCATCGTCGTCGTTTAACGTCCAATTTCGATGCTAGCATGGGTTGGACGATTTGACTGAGGATTGGTGAAACCAGATGGCAACACCAGGCTCCAATCTGATTTGGCAGAGTTTCTACAGCTGGATGCCCTTCCTAACGCCAACCACTCAGAGAGTGTAGCGGGTGCTTTTACGTGCCACCCGCACGAAGGCCAGTCAGATGGTACTGGCAACGGCCACGCTCAAAATGGTGTATTTTATGTGCCACCTGCACAAGAGCCAATCCAGGGGCACTGGCAACGATCTCTATGAAGGCCAGTCAGGTGGTACTGGCAACGGCCACGCTCAAATTGTGTATTTTATGTGCCACCCGCACAAGGGCCAATCCAGGGGCACTGGCAACAATCTCTCTCAAAAGTCCATTAAACATGCCACGGGCACAAGTGCCAGAAAGGCGACGCTGGGCGCAGGTGCCATCCCAATTTCGCTTTCGCTTGCCCCAATAAGTCTTCGCAAGCTGAGTTTCATGTCCAATGAAGGAGATGACGTTGGCATGGGTGCCAGTCGTCGAATTTAATATACACACACACACACGAGCTGAATGTTGCTCATATCTCTACATGCATCTGGGTGGGTTGTATGTTAGCTGTTAAGCCTGGTGAGGAAAGCTCACGAACAGCGATGTGTTAGAACCAGTGCAGTGTGTTGGTGATGTGGAGATGTTGACGACGATGTTGGTGAGAAACATCAGTGGTGGTGACGAAGATGGAGGTGTCTGCAATGTGGTCAGTGGTTAGACCTTAGAAGGTCTGAAACCAACAGACATCCAGACTAGTAAGAGGTGAGTTTTTATAGCTGATGGTAGGCTCAAATGTTGTTTAGAACAGACAGTCTCACATGACCTTATTTAAAGGCTGCGATTGGTTGGGTTGCATATTGGCGCGCGATAGAGTAAGAAAAAAATTGCGCCAATATCACCCAATCAAAGTGGTGGACACAACAGGGTCCAAAAGGATCCCAAAGGTTAGCTGTTACCTGCTACGTTCGTAAGTCTGTTACATAATAGAGAGAGGAAGTTCACTAGAGTTTGTTACACCATCAACAAAAAATGAATAAGCAATAGAAACTGAAATTGATTGGGGAAATGGAACACGGGAAATATTTCACTGATGTAATAGTTCCTGACATTACTTTATGAAATTAAAAATCTAACAAATGTGGTGATAACTTTTGTATGCAAGTGTCACAGCAATAGAGGGACTGAAAGACTTGAACCTTTGGTCTCCTGCACAGATATTGGCAGCACCAAACACTCTCAAGTTCAAGGAGTTCACAGCTGTACCAGCCACGTCTCCAAGTCTGTCTTTTTAGGACTTCACACCTGCTGCTTATGCCACTTTGAATCTCATTTCCAAGAGAAGAATGGGACACCTGTATGATGTCATTATCATCATCATCATCATCATTTAACGTCTGTTGTCCATGCTGGCATGGGTTGAACAGTTTGAGCAGGGCTGGTAAGCTGGGAGGCTGCACTAGACTCCAGTCTGGTTTGACATGATTTCTACGGCTGGATGCCTTTCCTAATACCAACCACTTCGAGAGTGTAATGGGTGCTTTTACGTGCCACCGGCACAGGTGCCATTTGTGTGACACCAGTATCTGTAACAACTGCGATTTTGCTCGGCTTGATGGGTCTTCTTCTCAAGCATGACAAAAACCAAAAACAAGATGTGTTTGTTGTGTTAATAAAACTAGTAAACACCAAAGGAAAAATAATAAATATGAAGTGGGAGGGTGGGTTGGAGGATGGGAAAATCTTAAACAATCTGTAAAATATAAAATAATCAATCGTAGAATCGAAGACTGATCGAGATTGTAGGAAGTTGTATAAAATATGATGGGAAGATAGCAAAAGGGGAGACTATCGGAATACAATAACTAGACGCATTTGCTTATCTCCCTTTATATTCTGAGTAGATATTTTTTACTACAATGATTTTGATCAATCATTCATCTAAGATCAATAAATTGAAATAAAAAATCAATGAGTAGCTGTTGCCATACTGGAGCAACACCCAACATGATGATGTTGCCTCAGCGTAGCTATAGTTCAGTGGTTGAAACCATTTAAAATACATTCCTCACATTATGCCTGTTTGTTTTCTGTTTTTATTGAACTAAAATGGATTTACTGTGGATTAATCTTTTTTTTTTCTTTGTTTTTGTAGGTTCTGCCGTAAAATCTTTGGGACTGATTGAGTTAAACAATGCCTTGTCTAAGTCGAAAGCAGAATATTTAACTTTGATGAAACACAAATATTGTTTATGAAATAATGTTTATCCAGTCTCGTTGCTGTGTTACCGATTCCACAGACGTTTCACATCACCCTTGTTATGATTTCACAAGGTTTCGCTTGTTTATCACCATTTCCTCATTTAACTTTCTTCAGCTAAAATCTAAGGCTAACAACAGCAAGAACAACAATTATCCTCCCTAATGTCGTTTTGTTAGAATTAAGTTCTTGAAGTTTTCCTACCAACATCACACATTGACAGAATGATCGGTTCATAAGAAAACATACATAAATAACCTACACACATATACATGAAATAATATCGCTGCAATAAAACATAATCGATTTTTTAAATATTTTAGATAATTTGTGATCTGTGGGAGGGAGGGGGGCTGTCATTACTTTTAACCAGAAGAATTAGGTTTTTGTCTATCTTCAAAACAGAATCGTGTTCCTCAGAAAGGATTTAGAATACCATAAAAATATTCCTGTTTTTTTAAATTAAATATTAGATTCTGTAAGTTAAACAAACTTTTCCTTCTACGATTGAATTCTGTTCGATTAAGTAAAACAAAACTGTCAAAGGTGGCTGACAGGACGATGGCAGTTACCTCCCTTCGTTCACTCTATCAACCGCTTGACTTGTTTGAATTTTGTACGGGTCTTTCAGATATATCATGTCATATCAGAGAGAGAGATTAAAACAGGGGAAGACATTTCCAGCCACTTTAGAAAGGCTGAAACCGCATATTCAACTGCAGTTTATGCCGTAATTTTAGTGGCTTTCCAAATTGAGCACTCAGAGAACATACCTTTTAGCTTGGATCACCCTGGCGAAAACTACTCAAATGTTCTAACACACACACACACACACACACACAGCGAACCCTGGTGCGGTCTTCTGCCGAGCCAGCTCCTGTCAAGCCGTCCAACCCATGCCAGCATGGAAAACGGGCGTTAATAATGATGATGATGATATCTATAATTGTTCTGCTTGAAACCACTAATGTATTTTGATCAAAGTTTGTGTACCTCTAGATTTAGTTATATTTAAATTGAAGAATTTACTTTTAGCTAATTTCTTCCTCAGAGTTACAGTTGATTTAATGAGACAATAGTCCTTCCATTCGCTACACTTATAGATTTCTTAAAGAACTGGTTCTCATCTGAAAAAAATCCTCAAATACAATGCTATGCTGCTACCAGAAGGAATTTTTCATTCCTTTCTTTCACATTTGCTCAGACTGGCAACTTTTGCCAAATTAATTATTCTAATTGCTTTGAAAGTTTGTCTATCAACCAATTTTTAGTTATGTCCAGATGCTAAAATTAAATTTTCCATTTTTGTCAATGCTAAATTCTTGACTTTTAATGAAAGTTTGATCTGATGGTTCAATTTCTGTAAATGGCAGGAAAGTTTTATATTGTAACGTTACTATCAAAGACAGACAACAGCTCCAAGTAGGGCGGGAAGAAAATGAATGAAGGAACCAACTCCCAAATCAGTAAGTGCTATAAAAGATCTCATATTGCCAATTACTTTAGCTGTGTGGTTAGTTTTGACTCCAAATCAGAATGATTGCAACAGAATTCTAGTCTGACCCATTCTGAAGAATCTTTAGTCTCTTAGATTCGACTGATTCTTAACACATCCAATTTTTCGAGTTTCGAGATTAGAATTCTATACTTGCTCTGTATTCTATAGAAACCAATTTTTATATCAGATATTTTATGTAATTTAATGCTAAAAATTAATTATAATTAATTATTTCTTATCAAAATATTATTAACATCATTTGACACATTCCATCTCACTGTACGTGGGCTTTAAATTGCCTTTAATATTAATATTTCAATTAAGATGATGAGCTCACAGAACCATTAGTGACATTTCATCTGTCTGTTCTGAGTTCAAAGTCTGCTGAGGTCAATTATGCCTGTCATCCTTTCAGGGCCGATAAAATAAGTACCAGTTGTAGACTGGGATTGATGTAATTAACTATCCGCCTCCTCCAAATATCAGGTCTTGTGTCTATAGTAGAAAGGATTATTATTATTATTATTATTATTATTATTATTATTATTATTATCATTATTATTACAGACATCACACAGTATACAATATCGTGAAGTTGTTGATTGAAGATATTGTGTCTACCAGTGGTTTGTACTGTCTGTCAAGTCACAACAAGGACCTCAGACAGGGAGTACTTTACACAATAAACGTGCAGTTCCAAGTGATGCCGACTTTTGCAATAGATCAGTTTGTAGGGTATCTCTAAGGTTTGCAGATGTTTTTTTTTTTTCAGATTGGGTGGTATTGAACCCAATGCTCCAATGATAGCGGACACCTACATTCGATGAGGTGTCACACCGGTAAGTGCAATGCTCTTTTTCGTGCCCCAAGTCCTGCTAGGCTCCCGTTTAAGTGTGACCACTGCAGCCATTCTTTTTTGACGGCTGTAGGCCGTTCCCAGCACGAGCGCCATAAGCATCCTGTGGCTGCAAATGCGCGCAGGATGGCTGCTCACAAGGCTGAGCTGGCAAAAAAGCGTGCGGATCGGGCAGCCGCTGCCGAGGCAATAGGCCGAAGACGAAGAGGCTGTTGGTCGGATGAGGAAGTAGCGGTCCTCGTCAAGAAGGGGGCTGGTGTAAGATACATCAATGTAGAGATTACACGATTTTTGCCGGGTAAAACGTGCAAACAAGTAGGGTTTAAAAGAGCAGACCTGGCCAAAAGGGCTCGCAGGAGTCATCAAGGGTCGGGTCTGCTTGATAATAGCTCCTTGTCACAAAGAGAGGAGGAATCCTCACCCCTCGTGGAGTCGAGAGATCGCTTCCTCGATGCTGCCAGTCCCGGGCATACCCGCTGGTCTGCAGTCTTCTGCGAGGCCCTATTGGAACTCGTGGAGGGCGGGACAGTGGCTGCCTGGAATAATTTTGTTCGTAAAGTTGAGGACTGGCTGGAGCATAACAGATCTCGCAGAGAGGATACTACTAGCATTAGGAGGCATAGAAGGGTAGAGAACAGTCCTAATTTTCGGAGGCAAGGCAAGAAGAAGAGGCTCCTTGCAAGGATATTAGAGGAGGATATAGATCAAGGCTGCCCAATTCCTATATATTCTATAGAGGAATTTTATGGGCATAGATTTTTCGACACCAGGCCCTGAGGTGGATCTTTCTGACTATCTTTCCTCCTCCATAGTTGATAGTGATCCTATTTTGAGACCATTCTCGATGGAGGAGATAAAGGTTAGTCGTAGGAAGATGGATGCCACTTCGGTGACGAGCCCTGATGGTCTCACTGTTAGTGAGATTAAAGCTATGGACCCATCCATCCTCGTTAATATCTGTAATTGTATGTTGCTGGCTGGGAAGGTACCCGATATCCTGAAGCGAGGTAGATCCGTCCTCGTATCAAAGAGGGCGGAAGATCCTTATGATCTCACCAACTGGTGACCGCTAACGATATGTTCCGCGGTATATCGACTTTTTTCGAAAATGGTCGCCAAACGCATGCTTCAGGTAACTCCCCTTAACCCGATCCAAAGACGGTTCATCCAGGCTGACGGCTGCAGTGAGAACTCGTTTCTCCTTCGACAGCTCATCGGTCGAGCGATGGGGAGGCCAGCACGACTGAGAATACCATGTCTAGAAGTGGCCTTCATGGATCTCGCCAAGGCCTTCGACACAGTCTCACACTCTTTGATGTATGCGGCACTGCGGAGACTTGGGTTTCACGAACACGTAATAGTGCTCGTGAAGGGGATCTACGAAAGTAGCACAACTAGATTCTCAGTAGGAGGACAGATTAGTGAGCCCATTGCTATTCGCCGGGGTGTCAGACAGGGGGACGCGTTCTCGCCGATCCTCTTCAACATAGCTATTGATCTGCTGCTAGATTCATTATCTGCCAGCGGGGATATGTGTGTGGAGGGGATCCGGATGGATGGAATCGCGTATGCAGACGACTTGGCCCTGGTCGCAGCGACGCGTGGGGGTCTCCAGGCGCTAGTTAATAGATGCTTGGGGTTCTTCTGCGATGTCGGGCTTGGGCTCAATGTTGGTAAGTGTGCGTGATTCTCCATCCGCGGCTTGAGCAAGACCTACCTAGTCAATGACAGCACCCTGCCAAATATCGACGGGTTCACTATTAAGTCAGTAGAACCAGGGGAGAAAGTGTCATACCTAGGAATAGATATACCCACGTGGAATTCTAACTCAAATCGGGAATTTACTTTCGATTCAGTGGAGCAAGTGTCACTAGATATCGGTAGGATTAATAGTGCTCCGCTGAAATCCCGACAGAAATTCCTCTTACTGCAGCAACTCTATCTGCCAAGACTTTTCTATAGTCTCGTGCAGATGCTGCCATCGAGAGGAATTCTCAAGAGGCTAGACACGGCCTTCCGCATGGGGGCTAGAAAAATATTACATCTCCCCGAAACTACTTCCTCTTCCTTCTTTTACTGCAGCCGGCGTGATGGCGGGTCAAGTCTTCACCAAATGGTAAGACTGATACCAAACTGCGTCATCCGCCGAAATCTTCGCCTGCTGACCTCGAGGTATGTCTCAGTTAGAAAAGTTGCGGATTCTGCAGGATTAGCCGAACAGAACCAGCAACTGATAGTTTCCTTCAATTTGCCGTTGTTACCTGAGGGCGCGACCGAATACGACCCTGATATCCGGCTGATTCATACCCATAAATGGGCGACTCAGCCGGTGCATGGTGTGTGTGCGGCGGCGTACCGGGGAGATGCAATCGGCAATAGTTGGATCAGTAGGCCGGGTAGGATTACTGAGGGGTGCTACTTAGGTTTGCTTAAGATGCGCTCCAATGTATACCCTACCCGTGAAACTCTGACACGTGGAGCCCGAGGTGACTTCACGTGTCCGAGATATAGATTAGGAGCTGAGACTATATCCCACGTCAGTGGAGTCTGTGTGGCTCTTAAAGCACCACAACTTGCCAGACATAATAAAATTTGTAATCTGGTAGCGAAAGAGGCTGTTGTTCACGGCTGGAGTGTCAGTGTGGAGCCTTCTTACATTGTAGGAGGCTCCAGGCTGATACCCGACCTGGTGTTTAGCTGCCCGGAAAAAGTAGTAGTCGTTGATGTGACTGTCCAATTGGAGCAGGGAGATGCCTTGAAAGAGGCATATCTTGAGAAAGTGCGCAAATACCGTCCGCTTGTACAAATGCTTTTGCAGGAGTTTGACTGGCCGGTAGAAGTTCACGGACTCCCAATCAGTGCCTGTGGTGCCTGGTACCGATCTGCGAGTCAGGCACTGGAAGCCTTGGGCATTCGTGACAGACCATTTCGGCGACTACCCAGCCGGACAGCTATAATCTGTACATTTAACATGCTGAGAGATTAGCTCCAGCATGTGAAGACTTAGGTTAATACCAATTAGGACCTAAAAAAAAACCTGAAAAGGAGATAAAAAGAAAACCTACTTAGAGTATCTGCGACACGCAGTAATTAAAATAATAGACACATCTCATGTTTTATTGTTTTATAGGAATGGTGTCACCCCGGCTGCGAGATGGGCCTTATGTTGAAGTGTGTGACACCAAAGCAAAGGCCCCAGTGGGACCGCCCACAATAAAAACAGGGTCCGGCGTCGGGGTGTCGCGTGCGTTTGCGACAATGAAAGGCCACCACTTCCGTAGTTTCCTCGCTCACTCGATGGAGAAGGGATCGGGCCGTCGCCGAGCGGTGGTTCATTATCTGGTGCGAAGCGCACGGTGCATGTCGAGCGCCTTCGCGGGCGCCGGCGCAGCCGATGCGAGACCCTTAGTCGAGAACAGTGTCAGTCGGGGAGTTTGACTGGGGCGGTACGTCTGTCAAACGGTAACGCAGGTGTCCCAAGGCGAGCTCAGCGTGGACGGAAACCACACGTCGAGCAAAAGGGCAAAAGCTTGCTCGATCTCGATTTTCAGCACGAATACGGACCGCGAAAGCGTGGCCCATCGATCCTTTCCGAACAGCGGCGAGCTATGCGTCCGCCGAGAGGTGTCAGAAAAGTTACCACAGGGATAACTGGCTTGTGGCGGCCAAGCGTTCGCAGCGACATCGCTTTTTGATCCTTCGATGTCGGCTCTTCCTATCATTGCGAAGCAGAATTCGCAAAGCGTTGGATTCATGTTCGACTCTCGTAGCTGCCACATCTGACCCATCTCTTGTTCTTAGGTTTCCATATTTATCAACATTTTCTCTTTCTTTCGTGATGATATGTTGATCTCCGGGCACTCTTGTTTGTCCTTTCTAAAGGTTACTATATCCGGCCTTCGGTGCTCTAACACCTTGTCTGTCTGGAAGTCAAAGTCCCAAAGGATTTTTGCCTTCCCCTTTTCGTCCATTACCTTTTCTGGTGTATGTTGGTACCAAGCACCCGTAACCTCGTATCCACACTTCTGGCATAGTAGCAGTGGGGGTTTTAGGCTAGCTACTTTGTCGTGTCTACGCTTGTACTCTTTCTGTGCAAGACTTTCACAAGCACTAACAATGTGAGTCACACTTTCGACCTCCTTCTGCAGAGGTTCAAATCACTCATGTGGTATATATTCTTTTCCACTGATTTGGTATTCAATGCCTGGTTCTGAACAGCGATGATTAGGCTTTCACTATTCTTTTTTAGGTCACCCTTCTTGAGCCACCTCTATGATGCTTCTTTGTCTTTTAATCTGTTGGTTTCATGGTGGAACTGACCATGTAATTCCATACAAAGTAAGGTCCCGTCTCTCTCGTTGGCTCTTGTTCATAATTCATGAGCACTCTCAAATCCATTTTTCTTAACTCCTTCTGCACTAGCAGCATACTGTATCAGGTCTTCTTTGCTGTTTACCAAATATTCTGCCTGGTTTCTTCTTTCACTCTTGATGCACTCCCATATGCTAATCAGCCCATTATTATTATAACAGTTTTAGCCATGAAATATGGTCTCCTATTTCCAATAAGCCTTCATTTTGCATTGTGCCATCAAAAGCCATCCTACACGCATACATATCATCCGTAAACACACAATACTTACACATATACATGTATGTGTGCATGTGTCTGTCTGTTTGTCCATGGGCACATCAGATATGTCTGTGGAATTTGCTGTGTAACATTTGAAGCAAGAATGTACTTTAAGAGTTTTGATTTGCTCAGTAAATAACAAATTTAACGAACCTAATTAATATTTATTAAAATCATTATATGTCAAATGATTACAATCAATATCTGTTATTGATCCCTTATTGATCCTGCAATCATCTTTCTGTAACTCTTTGTTGTTTTTTAAGTCTTTCGGTTCCATCTGACCATATTTCTACAATTACCATCAACACCAAATCCAACGCTGTCTTCAGAACAATGGTTTCTTTAGAATTTAGGCAGGAATTTTTTCTTTTATTTTGTTTTTCCATCAATGAGAGAATTATTGAAAATATTGACAAACCAAATCAAGATATTTTAGAATGTACTACATTCATAGACAGATCTCTTAAACTGTAGAGACTTGTGAGATTGGCATAATTGTGTGTGTGTGTGTGTGCATGCATGTATACATACACACACACATGCATACATATACACATATATAAGAATATATATATATATATATATATATAGATATATATATACACACACACACATAATACATATATGTATGTTAACATCTTATAAAGCTAGATTTATAAATCCTAAAATTGCAGAACAATTCGTTACTGGGCAGTTTAGCTTAAAGGTAAAGCACTTGACGCGTAATCACAGGGATGTGAGTTCAAGTCTCATGGCTGGCCGGTAACAATTTTATCTGTAATATATGGATAGTTTCATCCTGTTCATGCTATTGTATTAGCATTATCATGCATTTGCGAATAAATTATCTCTGTATCTATATATGTGTATGTATGTATGTATATATAGATAGATAAATATACATATATAGAGAGAGAATTACATGTGTGTGTATATATATATATATATATATATATTTAGTGATATCTTCAACATAAGAGCATTTAAAAAAGAAATTAGACTTGTATTAGAAACATTCACCGCTTCCAGTCAAAACCAAAAATGAAAGAAATGCATCAGATCATCATCATCATCATCATCATCGTTTAACGTCTGCCTTCCATGCTGGCATGGGTGGGATGTGTTTATAAACATGTCTGTATTTGTATCTACATTGTTGTTCTGATTTATCCCAAATTTCTGCTCCATTCTATTATATAAATGTCGACATTAAAAGAAATGTTTAATTAATTTATAACGATGATGATCTTAATGAAATATGTCTGGGAACATCAACTCTATCTGCTCTTTGCACACAAATCGATTCCGTCCAACATTTCGATGCTTCTACAATTTTTATCATTTACATTCATTTTATTTATTTTTTGTTCTTTTTATTAAGTTCTGATATTTGTGCTGCAGCTTAACGATGTTTTGTAATTAAATATTTTGCTACAATTTTCAACTTTTTGTATTTTGTTTTTAATTAAACCTAAGCCACAGCATTGGTGTAAAGCGGGATGATGACCAAATGATGCTACACCAGTCATCAGTCATCAGTCCAGCTTCCTCATCACTTCCAGTACTGAACAATATGATGCTAATAAGAAAACTCATCAATCTTGACAATCTAGACATCAAGTGACAACTGTGACCAGTAATTATCAGTTTGACCCAGTCCCAGCACTAATTAGCTTGATCATGTTAATTAGGTTAGATTCATAGAAATAAGGACTGAAGAGATTGAAACGGAAATGTTGATGGGAAGTATTGCAGCTGCTGGAATGGTAAGTTACCTTATTCCAAACTTTCTCTGGACAGGTATTTCAATAGCATTCTAGAAGACAGGCTGGTGTTGGGGACATTAAGCTGACCATTCCACTGACTGGTGTCAGCCTGGACATTCAACACCATATCACGGTGCAATGATTGACCCCTTAAAATATTTACATCTTATGTAGGATAACATTTGTAGAATTATCGGTCAACAGCAGTGGAATGTTAGGTGAAGAAAAAGAAGAATTTACTGTTTCTTATTACCAATTCTTGCTATTGTCACGAAATACATGGATTCTTCATTATTGCTTCTATAGACCCATCAGGGTCATCGATGAGTTCATTGTGAAGCAAGACATAGGACCGCCTGTGTAATTTGGTGAGAAACAAAACACTACGAAGGGTCTTTTTATTTGTAAATACTTATTATATTTAGTTTATTTGATGGGTTTCATATTTTTCACTGGTCTACAGCAGCAGCAACAACAACATAGATATCACACACACACACACGTGTCTGTGTGTATCAATAGGACATTTTGGTTTGGTTAAAAGATGGAAGGACAAAAGTTTGTGTGATGTTCCAAATCAAAATATTTCTGGTTAACAAAGACATTGCTGTTGAAACAACAGTAGAACGCTATTCAAATCAAGTTTGTTGTGTCAGACATGGTTGTGTGTGTGCCAACCTCCTCCCAAAATGCTTGTTTACAACACTAGCATTTAATGAGTCTACTGGGTCTGTTGTTTTTGCTGGTTTGAGTGGTCAGTTCTTTGCTGCGGTCATCAATCTTTGACAGAATCCTGTTTGTTTTATTCAGTTATTTTGATGTCTGAAGACGGTGATTCAGGTTCAATTCTATGGCAAGAAGTTAGTATTTGGCAAATATTCCTGCTACACACACACACACATATATTAGTGAGGCACAGCTTTAGTTGTGTGGTTGAGAAGTTTGCTTCCCAACCCTATGGATTTCGGTTGAGTGTCTTCTATAGCCCTAGGCTGAGCAAAGTCTTGGCAGTAGATTTAGTAGAAGGAAGCTGAAAGAATCATGTGTTTGCGATTCCTGGTGTTGACACTGCTTGAGAGCTGTCTTCATAAAAGATTTGTAGTCACCTGTGAAAAATATTTGGCCATTGGGAAATATTACTTTGCTTGGAAACAAGAATGGCATTTGGCCATAGAAAATGCTCCCCAATAAAATCCATCAATGAAGATGATGTCTGGTGAGAATGTTTTTGAAGGTGACATGAGTAGGATGGTTTGACAGCATCCAACAACTTATTCGACCATTTTTGGCTCCAATGTCTGTTGTGGCATGGATTCTATGACCGAATATCCTTCCTAACACCAATCACTTTACTCTTTAACCCTTTCAATTCCAACCCCTTGCTTCCTGTTAAAAAGTGAAATTAAAGTCTTCCATCAAAATTTTGAGTTATGTTCCAAACACCAGCTTAATAATAATAATAATAATGTTACAAAATTCTTTCTGAAAATTAATTGAAGCAAAAGCATTGAATAGAAATATTGTTACAAAAGAGTTAGAGTTATCTAAAGACTGCATTTCCAAAGAAATAACAAGAGTTAATAAGCAAAAACCAAAACTAATTCATTGAAATAAATTCATTTATTCATTTTTTTTTTTCTCTAAAATGTACAGAATATTACAGTTTGTGGGAATAAAGGGGCAAAACAAATCCGGACTTTTGACAGAGGTTCACAACGATAAAGAACAGTGTGATTAGATTTGGAATCAATCCAGAAAAGACACAAAAAAAAAAATGGTAAGTTGTGTGTTGGGTTCATTTGTCTTAAAGACTGAGAAGACAACACTTTATTCTAACAGACTTTAACTTTACATAAAATGATTCAGGTGTCGTATCACAGTTGAAAAAAGTGCTTTTGGCTTCAGTGTAACAAGCCATAAAAAAAGATGGTGAGGAAGTTTAGGGGGAGGTGAAGAGGATTATAAATTGGAAACAGTTTGGTTTTCAGCTCAAGGAGGAGTCAGA
This sequence comes from Octopus bimaculoides, assembly GCF_046866305.1. Classification (NCBI taxonomy): domain Eukaryota; kingdom Metazoa; phylum Mollusca; class Cephalopoda; order Octopoda; family Octopodidae; genus Octopus; species Octopus bimaculoides. The sequence goes on from NC_142928.1 coordinate 196,331,813, forward strand.
TAATGTTGTTGCATAACAAAATCTAGAAATGAGGGGTGGGTGTGAAGCGTTACCAAATACTGTTTCATATATTAAAAGTTTTACATTAATAATTTACAAAATATATTTAGATATGGTTAATTAAAACTTGCAAATGTCACTAGTTGTTTCAATACAACAAAACTGAAATTACTTTAATTTTTTGCCATTTTTTGGTTCCTTCTGTGATACAAACTTATTGCATCACAGAAAATATTGAAAAGGAAGACTTAAATGAAGTTTTTCAATTTGAGATTTTTGTTTTTCTGTTTTAATGAATGGCAACAATTCCATTGAGGATTCTTCAGTGTTAACAATAAGATTAGGAAGTCATTCCATTGAGATGACAACACCACAGGAATGACGATGGTAAGAAAATAATTTACAGTTTGCTCTGTGGATTTATATAATACAACAACCCAATGATATACAATGTGTGGGGGGGCATTGTTTTGAATCAACAGACATAGACAACATCAGAGGTACCAGAAGTAAGGTACTCTCTTTCTTCATATATATATATATATGTGTGTGTGTGTGTATTAATTTTTACAAAGAAAAGGCTGAAGGTTGACATCAATGAGATGATGGCTTAGCTAGCTGAAACTTCAAAGTCACTGTCAACCTTTTCCTTGTAAAAGTTTAACAAACAAACAAACAAACATAATACATTCTACTAAAAAGGATTGAGTTTCAGCTTCATCTGAAATTGTATACATGTAACTCTTCACATCAGAACGGACATAGTATATATATATATATAGACATAGTATATACATACATATATATATATATATATATATATATAGACATATGCATTCATACATACATATATATATATATATATATATATATAGACATATGCATTCATACATACATATACACACACATATATATATATATATACACACACATGTATACCTCAATATATATACATGCATATATATACATACACAATTCAGAAGCAATGACAGTAAACAATCTATTAAATATTTTGAATCGTTCGTTTGTCCACTCGTTCTAATACTTTTACATTCTCATATAACCATTTCCTCAGCAAAAGAGAATCGAAATACAAGAAGTCAATCCCACCCTTATGTACCCGGGTGTCATGCTCCACTTCCACTGTACAACTGTTTTTCCATACTAGCAATGGTAAAAAGAACATAAAACTAACAAACACGTGTTTACACACACCAGAACTTGAGAAATTGTTTATAAAATATTTACTTCCACCAGCTGACATGTTTCATTAACACAAGGCATTAATGTAACTTACATACAACTAAGTCTTTGTCAAATCCTCAGAGATGTGTGATTTTTATAGGTAACTCTACTGGATTTATTTATTTCATTTTAAAGTTACACGCCTCTGATCATTTGACAATGTCTTGATTATATATTTAAATATCTTGTAAGTAAGGTCCCATGTTTCTGTCTCTCTCTCTCTCTCACACACACACACACAGAGTAATGCGTCTATATCAATATTCAGAAAAATCAATCAACTAAGAATAGTCATTAGTTTAAAAATTCCATTTTGCTTAAATCTTTAATAGAAATATAGAAATGTCCATTGGTTAATTTGTAGTGAAACGTTTTGAGAAAATATCATTATTATCTATATATCTACATATTATAGAGGGGCTAGTGTAAATACATTTTGATTGGGGGTGGATTTGGTTCAAACCAATCAATGTTTGAATCTTTCTTGATGATATTTTTCATTCAAGAATTTCAGAATTTTGGAAATCCAAATTGGAATTGAATTTAGTTTCAATCTAGAAAGAAATATTGGAGTTTCAATGCTAGAATCTCCAATTTATGACTTGAAAATCTTTGTTGACACTAATCAACATGACAATTAATTAACATGTATTTGATATCAATCAAATGCTGTTGCAGGTTGAGAGAAGATGAACGATTTTGATTAAATATTCCAGCTGAAACTCTAAAATTTATGAAACAACAAAATGCTTGTTTATATTTCTCCTGTTGATGGCTGGAATTGGCAAAAATAATTTTGACCCCATTTTTCAGTTCTTTGACTGGAAACAGTTCGTCTGTTCCAGCTTTTTGTCACCATTATGTTAATAAAGATATTTTACTGATAAAGAGGGTTTTCAGAGTCAATCTGAAGAAGTTGGTGCTTCAATCACTGATTTGGGGTGAAGCTTAAACACTTCTGCTGATTCTCACTGATACCAGATCAGTCGACATTGTGGAGGGGGGGACAGGATGTTGGTTGGCAGGCATCAAACCCCAAAATACCAGTGATTGATGGTTAGGATCCTCTTCACAGAAGAGATAACAGTAAAATAATGGCAAACAGGCTAAATCCAAGAACTTCATAATCTAGAGAGTTACCAATAATGGCAACTCTTGAAATGATATGGCATCGAGGATTAATGAAACTTCCTGGGCCATAATGTCACAGTTGGAGAAATAAAACAGCTAAAGCAACAAACACATTCATTAGTCGTACATAAAAAAGGTTAATTAAAAAAAATTAGGGTCACCAGTGTTGGCAGTCAATGTTGAGAAGTAAAACGGACAAAATTCCTGACAGAAAAGCCTAAGAAATGAAGAAAGATTTAAATGCAAGAGAAATATGTGTGAGATGACAGCAGAGATCTGATGAAAGTGTTTCTATCAAAGAAATGTTATGAATGAACTAATTCGTAATATCAGATGGGTTGACATTGTAAATAACCTTTATATATATATCTATCTGTACGTTGATCTTGAAACAATTTTAAAGACAACAGTTTTTCAGGTAGATTTAGCATAAGAATCTCTTGGAAAATAAAAGTTGTTTTGAATTCTCAATGCAAGATTTCTAGACCTTCAAATCGTGTTCCTTGCATGAATTATAAAGAATAACTTCACAGTTCCAAACAGGTTTGCAATGTTTTTTCTTAATTAAATATTAAACTAGAGACTTTGGTTGGCTCTTCTCATATAGTTCTGGGTTTATTGGAATCTGCAATGGTTGGTGCCAAGTAATGTTGATTAAAGGCAGCAGCAGCTGAGGGTCATTTTGAATGGAACTAAGACCATCCCTTAAATATCTATGGTCACCAATTAACAGTGACCATTGTGATAAAAAGGAAATTGACGCGATAGAAAATGTTAAATACATTGATATTACTGAATGCTAATCAAAGAAAAATATATTGGTCAGACTCAATAAATTCAAAGGTAATTCTTAAATGCTTAGACCAATGGTTCCCAACCGATTTTTGGCCCTGCCCCACCGAATCATTTCTAAACTCCTGATGCCTCTGCTTGTGATATCTAATTTTTGTTATTCAAACTATGGTCAATGTTGACAATGTTACTCGGACACAGAATTTAAAAAAAATAGTGCAACAAACGTAAAAAAAAAGGTGTAGGAAACACATTTGTAATTACCTCCATGTTTTGCACATAACCACTAAAATCAAAGGAAATAATCTTTATTTCCTCTTTAGAGACATCAGATCTTATGAACAGATGAAAACGATCTGTTGTCTCTAAAGTGTCAAATTTTATAAGTCATTCTCGAATTGCCTCCTTTCTCTTATTGGTATACTAAACATTGTGTACAGAAGGTATAAATTCAACTTAACCCTACGCATGCCTCACCAAAATACTACCATGCCCCACCAGTGGGAATCTCGGGCTTAGACCAATGAAATGCTGCAGCAGAATTGTACGAATGGCTTTGAGAGTCGACAAAAGTAAAAAGTCTTGTGAAACACTTTAAGTCATCACTTGTGTATGAAAAAATAGCCTGGATTCTCTATTAGGGACAATTTGAGGAAAAGGACCAGAATATTCTGGAGGAACAACAATTCTTTTAGTTCTACTATGACTGATTTCATAGGAACAGGAAAACCAAGGCAAATGAAATTGGTGTGGCACCCATCCATCAGCCCTTGCCGGGGTCATAAGTGAAGGGAGTGCATAGATATATAATGCTGCTTTGATTGCTTAGCAACCACACGGTGTTATAGATGCATGCATACATTATATATGATTGCTAAACTAAACACTTTTGATTTTAGCCAAAGGAGAGGGGGGGGGGGGCATTAAAACTGAAAGAATATTTTTTTTAAAAAGTAAATATAGAATAGTGAAATATTGTAGGGGTCATGACCTTCCCAAAATACAGAAAAATATTTTGTATAAAACAAATATTCAAGGAAATGGAAAAAAAAAAGATTTTTTTCTATTTTGTTTGTTTGGAAAATGGTTGTTCTTTTGTGAGAAAATACTGAAAAACTTTATCAAACAAAATTCCAAATACTGAGATTTTATTTTACAGAAATTCCTCAAGTTTTGTTTTGGTTCTGGAAAAATCTAAACATTTTGGTAGAGATTCTCAGTAATAATTCCTTCTGCTTGATGCCAATAACGATTGTAGGAGCAAATAAACAAGACATAATTTTCTGAGAGATTAACAGACTTAAGAATGACGAATTCTAAGCAAAAAAGGTTTTCGGTTGTTTTTCCACAATTTTGGTGGAGCTGGAATATTTTTCAGAGTTTCCAATAAATATTTTAATGGAACAATTAGTTGCAGGAATCAAGACATTGAAAGATATAAAGAAATCAATAAACTTTAACCCTTCCCTCCACCTACCCCAAACATTTTGAAGACAAAATAAGAAGAAAAAAAAAAAACTGAAATTTTCCAGTGGGGGGGGGGGGTGATGTCTGAGTTTATTTGTTGGACAAAACAAATGTTAAAGGGAAAAAAAAAAGAGTCTGTTGATAGTTGATAAGATTATTCAGTAACCTTCAGAGAATCTTTCGTACTAAGGAAGACTTTATTAATACGTTGGGTGAGGGTGGGGTGTGAACGGATCTATAGAGAAAATGGGTGAGAACAGTGTTGAGCGAGAAGGGGGGGGGGGGGACAAGAACCAGGTCTGAGTTTGTCTGTGGGGATTTTCTATCGGCTTAGATTTTAGTCATTCATCTTTTTTTCTATGAACACAATAGAGTGGTATTACTTTTTTAAAAACTTGGTGAGTTGACTTTATGCATCTCAATTGCTATGCAGATGAGTCACTGCCTGTTGCTATAGTGATGAGTCATTCAAACTCACTTTTTGTTTTTACTAACAACGTGTTAGAAATAAGATCAACGAACACAGATTTAATTAATTAACAACAGCAGTAATTACAGATTTAATTTATTCTGTTTGTTTTATATTGTTGCTGTATTTTTCGTCAACAATATTCGGCAATTATTGTTTGAATTGAAAGTAATTAAAAGGTGAAAGAAAGAATATGTTGCAATATTTTGGTTTATTGTGATGGCAGCTGACAATTAATAAATATTACCTATTGAGGATTTGACAGTCAGGCAGTGAATATTGGTAATTTGAGGGGGGGGGGAATTCCTATTTTGTTTTTGTTTTTTTAAATTCCACAACAATTATTAATTTATCAGAAAATGCTTGAGGTTGGAATAAATTGGAAACATTGGTAGGGATGTGTGTGTGTGTGTGTAGGAGGTGGTTTAAGAGATACTGAGAAGAGCAGCAGAAGTAGAAGACAGCGGAGATGAAAGTGGAATAAAATATCTTCTCTCAGTCGGAAGATTCCTGGAGAAAGGAACAAGGAAAATAAAGAGGAACAAAAGAAGAAAATTAATATCTTCTGTCAGAAATAAAACAACAAAAAAAAGAAAACAAGACATCAAGATTGTCTGGTTTGACCATGTCACTCACACTCACACATATATACGTACACTCTCACTCGATTAGTTTAAAGTTAACATACAAGAAGAGTGCAATCACAAAATGATAGACATTAACTGGATGTCGTTTTATAAATACAAAGATTCAAAGTGAAGACAAAACACATTTGGGTGCATGGATTGGGGGGGGGGGGGTTAGTAGGTTTAGTGAAGGTGACTTCCCTTCAGACAACATTTGGTGAAATTCCCTTACAGTGGTGTTGACCAGTTGTTTCCGTTACAGCTGATGAGGATGCTGATGGTGATGGATGAGAGCAATGAAGATATTTTAATGATGTTTACAATAGTTGACAAACCAGATTTCAAAGGTTAAAAAAACAAAGTCACCAAAGAAGACAAATAAGATTTCAATTCTTTTACTCTATGTATAAATGTATGTATATATGTTTGTATATACACACAATTTTCTCTTGTTTAGAGAAATTCATAGAGATATTTTTCTCAGATCTTAAGATTAAAAAAAAAAAACAAAAAGGATAACAACAAAAACAATATTATTATTATTATTATTATATGTATACAAAAAAAAAAATAATAATAAACTGAATTCAACAGTTTTTCACGTCTTCTTTAGAACCGTACCGAATTTTTAGTAGCAATAGCAGCTAGAGCCAGGTCTGTTCCTTGTTTTATGTACATCAACAGCAGAGAGTGTCTTGTATGTTGTTCATGTGTAGGCATCATATTCATCCATCTCATAGAAGTCTGTGGTTTCCAAAGGTTCTCTCATCGGTGGAATTGGGTCATGCGAACGGGCTTCAAAGAACTCAACAATAACTGGACTACTGGACATCTAAAACAAGAAAAATCAAACAAATCAGTAGAAATGGTGCCAGAATTGATATTCTTCAATAAAATAGATACAATGAATAGGGGAAGGTGCGGCTGTTTGGTAAGAAGCTTGCTTCCCCTCCTTGGAACCACTTCCCTTGCCCTCTCCCTATTCATCATTCCTTACAATTTTATTATTTACTGAATACCCCATCCCATTTCTGCCATCAATGGGAACACCCAATTTTGTTTGTCACTATATCCACCCCTATGTGTCTCTGACCTCCAGCTCTGTCCGTGTGCATCTGTTCTCTACTCCACATGTCATCCTGTCATCCATTTCTCATTTGTCTATGGGTTTTATTCTCCTCTTGCTCCCCATCCCCATTTTTATATGTTTCACCCTTTAACCTCCTCCTCCTCTCTTATTTTCTTTCATCATTGCCCACTCCTCCACCCATTCACCTCTCCCATCTGTCATTCACCCAACCATCCTCCCCCTTCCCTCTCCATCCACCTTCTACCTCGCTCGGACATCCTGATACCTCATCGCCACCCTCCTTTCTTGCTGAGGTAGGCATATACTTCCCCCAACAGCAGGGCACCCATTCCCATCCCCGCAACATCGAGCACAAAGCCGCCTCCCACCATTCTGTCAATGGGGTCTTATCCCTTGATCCACCTGGTGAGCTCACTAATGCTGGTGCCATCCACTACACACTGCAGGAAGGGCACCCAACTAGAGAAACTGTGCCAAAGCAGACATTGGAGTCCACCCCTCTGGCTCACTGGATCTTGTCAAACTGTCCAATCCAAACCAGAATGGAAGATGGAGACTAATCAGTGTAATTTGGTTGTTATTTCTAGCAAGTTCTTATGGTGGTGTTCTGTGTCAGATATAAACAGTACAGAGCAATGCTGATCCGTAAATACATTTGGAAGAATCTGATGATATGGAAAGGGACCAGTTTCCAAAAATGAAAGAATCAATGGAGGAGTTTTTTAATGCAAGGAAACTGAAGTGTTCAAAAAAGAAAGAAGCCAAAATGGAAACAATATTTGATGCAGCAGCAGAGTGATGTAACTTGCCTAAGAAAACAATGGGCTTTATTATAATAATACATTAAATTAGGCTCAACACCAACAGGTTTAACCCTTTTGATACCAACTCGGCTGAAACCGTCTCTGGCTCTGCAGTTCTCAAGATCTTCCACCAAACCTAAGTCACAATTTATGTTCCTAACACTAGCTTAATGACAACTAAGTTATTTTACTAAATTCTTTGTTATATTTAAAGAAACACAGAGCATCTCAACAGGAATATGGTAATAGAAGGGTTAAAATATATAATAGAGAAACAATTCTTAACCCTTGCGATACCAACCTGGCTGAAACCGGATCTGGTTATGTAGTACAAATATCTTGTTTTCATAAGTTCTGAATTAAAATCTTCCACCAAACCTTAGTCACAATTTATGTTCCTAACACTAGCTTAATGACAACTAAGTTATTTTACTAAATTCTTTGTTATATTTAAAGAAACACAGAGCATCTCAACAGGAATATGGTAATAGAAGGGTTAAAATATATAATAGAGAAACAATTCTTAACCCTTGCGATACCAACCTGGCTGAAACCGGATCTGGTTATGTAGTACAAATATCTTGTTTTCATAAGTTCTGAATTAAAATCTTCCACCAAACCTTAGTCACAATTTATGTTCCTAACACTAGATTAATGATAACAAAGTTATTTTACTAAATTCTTTGTTATATTTAAAATTAATTGAAAGGAACACAGAGCATCTCTACAGAAATATGGTAACAAAAGGTGAAACTAAGTCAGACTCAATAATCCACACATTTAGACTGAGTGAGATTCAACACTCAACATATTAAAACTGAGTTGTGCTCAACAACTAACATATCTCTGCTCTCCAACTCATCTATTCATACCTTATGTTTTCACAGAAGTGAGCAGCAAACGTACAGGGAAACTCCCCCAATCCCTACCCCCTATCGTAGTTTTATTCTGCTACTAATTAGTGTCTGCAATTGCAGAAGAGAGTCTTGACGTAAGAAGCAGTGAGTTGGTTGGTTGGTTGGGGTTAAACCCAAAGAATCGGCCCAAACAGCTGCCGAAAACGGATTTTTAAAAAATGAAAACAAATATACAAAGAAGAAGAAGAGAAAAATATTTGTGTAGAAAATAAATGGAGGGGGAGGAGGCAATAACATTCCTTGTCTCTATAAAATGAAGATAGAAAGGAGTGGCTAGGTTTATTTATAGTAACAACACTTTACCTGGAGACCTGTCTACACACCTTTCTGCTATATTTTTAGTTCTACGCCTGATGCTTAGAATGGCTTCTGTGAATAGAATATGCTGAGATATTTTAGGAACACCAAGTTATAGTCTTTCAGTTTGGGATTTGGTTGGCAAGATTCTTGATATGAACTCGTGTGTTGAAACAGATTTTGTTGTATCTTGGGAGGGTCACTATGCCAATAATAAACACACCCACACTGGTTCTGTTTAACTTCTTTTATTATCATCATTATTATCATTATCAGTCAACTAGTTAAGCCTTTAACCAATTAACTAAATAATTGTTTGATTAATAATTCCGTCCATCAATCAGCTAGGTTTGTCAGAGTCACCTTAGACAGACATGGAGTAGGGAAGGTGGGGGTAGGGTGGGGCATGTCATTGATGAGGTTATGACTAATAAAGGACTGATGAACTAAGATGATTGATTATCTGAAAACAATTAAACCATCAGTTAATTGGTTAAATGATTAACCTACTGACTAATAAAAGAAGTGAAATAGAACCAGTGCATGTGTGTGTGTGTGTATTATTGGTATAATGATCCTCCCAAGACACAAGTTATATTATTTCAATCACAAACCCGTTACTGAATGACAGTTATTTCCTTTGCTATTATAGTTTACAAGAACCAGAATGCCTGTAACCAAGGTGGACTCAAAGCAAAAAATTTTCTGAATTTCTGTGGAATTATCATTATGCATGGCTTACTGCTCTCATCTTGGTTGCCATAGTTACGCTGTTTAGGCAGTTCTATCCTGCAACCTTCTTCAGGTGTGTGTTGTGTTCAATAACGTTGTCAAAATGTCAAATTAAACCCTTTCTTCTCTTCAAATCATAGTGGGGTGGAATGGCCTCACGTTTCATTGTCCAGGGAAACGGTTTATTACTTCATTGGTCAATTTGTCTTGTTTTCATAAGTCTTGAATTAAAATCTTCCACCAAACCTTAGTCACAATTTATGTTCCTAACACTAGCTGAATGATAACGAAGTTATTTTACTAAATTCTTTGTTTTATTTAGAATTAATTGAAAGAAACACAGAGCATCTCTACAGAAATACAGTAACGAAAGGGTTAAGCAAGTCAAGGACCTTCTGTGATTCCTCACTCTGAATCTCAACAACGGCGTTAAAACAGCAACCTTTGAGCTGTATTTTCATCTTGGGGAAGAAATGGAAGTCCACAGATGCTAAATCTGGCAAATAAGGGTGGGTGTGGAAGTGATACCATGGTGGTTTTTGGTGAGAAACTCACAAGTGATGAGAACTCAAATGAAGAATCCAATCAGTTTGTGCTCCACTGATCCGGTCGTTTTCACCAAATAACCTCCTTCGAATGCTTCAAAACGTCACAGTAGAACTCTCAATTAACAGTCTGGCCCCGGGGGGGGGGGGGAAGAAATTCTTAATGCCCAATATCACATTTCCAGGGGTGATGCTTGTGGCAGGTCTTCCAAATTGTATGACACACTAAATGTGACAAGGATGGCCCCTTTTGAATTGCAGGTACCACTCGTTTTTACCAGCTGAGTGGAGCAATGTGAAATGAAGTGCCTTGCTCAAGAACACAACACACTGCTAAGTATCAAACCCACAACCACACAATCTTGAGCCAAATATCCAAACCACTAAGGCCACATGCCTTCACTTGTCTGTGGAATACTCAGTCACTTAGACACAAAGTCAGAGAGCAGCTAATTAAGTTCATTAATGAGCAGTTAATGAGGTTCATTAAACAAACGAATCCTCATTGAAATTGACAAAGTTTCATCAATCCACTTTGATGGCATCATCATCATCATCATCATCATTTAACATCCATTTTTCTATGCTTGCATGGATCAGACAAATTTTCCATGTCCGGATGCTTTTCCTGTTGCCAACCCTCATATGTCTCCCCATACCTGGACAGACAACTTTTCCACAGCAGACTGGAAACAAGCAACACCACTTGTATGTCGGTGATGCTCATTTACAACCACCACATGACACACACACACACACACACACACACACACGCACGTGTGCATGGATGGGTGAGTGAGTTGTATACATAGACACATACACGATCCTGTAGCATTTTTATACACTTCCAGGTTTATGTTTAAGTATTTGTCATGTGTGAATATCATCATCATCATCGTTTAACGTCCGCTTTCCCTGCTGGCATGGGTTGGACGGTTTGACAGAGGGCCGGCGAGCCAGAAGGCTGCACCAGGCCCCAATCTGATCTGGCAAGGTTTCTACAGCTGGATGCCCTTCCTAACGCCAACCATTCTGAGAGTGTAGTGGGTGCTTTTATGTGCCACTGGCACAAGGGCCAGTCAGACAGTACTGGCAACGGCCACGGTTGGACAGTTATTTTTTAATCCCCAAAATAACTGTCCAACCATACTCCTCCTTGTTGACTCACAAGCAGAGGTGATCATTAAATTTGTAGATTTATTCAGGAAATATCTCACAATCTTGTTCCCCCATTATTTCTCTAAGAATCAAACACCAGCTTTATTCTACTGGCACCGTTATTAACAGTCCACTCCTTCAACAATATACTTTATCGTTTCTCAGCTTTCATCAAATATACATTACGGATTCAAAATTGCTGTCAAATATAAGCACCAACTCCGAGCATATTTTCTACTTACCTCTCTACCTTTCTGTCCATCTATCATTTAACATCTGTTTTCCATGCTGGCATGGGTTGGAGGGTTTGACCAGAACTGTCGAGCTGAACAGCTGCACCAGACTCCATGTCTGATTTCACTTGGTTTCTCCGGTTCGATGCCGTTCCCCAACACCAAACACTTCACAGAGTGTGCCAGGTGCTTGAGAGCTTTTTACACAGCACCTGTACAGGACTCTTGCAGATCCATCCTCTTCACCAGGGGAAGTGGTTTTAATACTCCTGCAGTGGAGTACAGGTCTTCCTGAGTACAGCAAGGCCCCAGGTATCTCAGGCCTTTGTGATCTTGCCTGAAAGGTTCAGCATCCTTAGGCTGTCCTTCAGTACTTTGTCCCACATCTTCTTGGGTTCTCCTTTTCCACAGGTTCCATCCACTTTAAGAGATCAGTGCTTCTTTATAGAGCTGTCAGCATCCACGCACAACCTGATGGCATCATAAGTCACTACACAGACAAGACAACCAATGACTTCAAGGGAAAAATATATTCACTTCTTCAGGTGCAGGGACAGAGATTGGGGATTCTGGGATCAATGAAATGGCTTACTTAGCCACATAAAGCATCACTAATAGGGACCCACCTGAACCCATAATTGACAATAGTGCCTCTGTGAGAAACTGCATACAGTCCACCAGCCAGCAGTATCCAGCAAGAGAAAGAAAAAGTATCTAATTGCTACCATCAGAGGTACATCTGGTTAATGAACTTCAAGCCTTTGGATACACCACCCAAAGCCCAGCCAATCCACACCACAATGGGAGGGTAGACAAGATCTGCTGCCAAAACTGAGCAAGAGCTAAACAACAACAACAACAACATCACTAACCTGTGGATGCATCAACAAAATCTCTTTTACAAATTTGTGTAATTCCAATTCTCGGCTTTCAGCTAATTTGCGATCATTTTTACGGAAAAATTTGCGTCCTACAAAAAGCAAAAGAGAAAGAGAGAAAAATACATCATTAAAATAATTAAAGTTTTAGCAAAAATATAACTGAAATGAATAAAAAAAAAGTTTAATTAAATTTGTGAAATAATTATGTCCCAAACGCATATTCCATATACGGTAATATGACACTGCTCATCATTAACTTTATGGAAGCAAATTAGCTAAGCATTTTTAATTAATTATTATCAGACTACTGTAGTTAAGACCTTAATTGCTATTTAAATGAGAAACTAATTTGAAATTCCTTTTCAATATTACAACATTCACACTCACTTTCACCTAATGCTCAAAGTGACCTTTAACAAAAAAGCTGTTTTGTGTGTGTGTATGTGTGTGTGTGTGCATATGTATATATGGATGTGTGTATGTATATATATATAACTAGCAGAAATACCCGGCGTTGCCCGGGTTAAAGAGAATAATGAAATCTAAAAACGCCGTCTAGACTACGCATCATCTTTATATATAGATATGTATATACACACACGCACCCAAACACACGTATATATATGTATATCAATATAAATATATGAAAGTCAATGAAGTTTCGTAAAAGAAGGTGATCATGTACATACTTTCTTGCTGTTGTGATTATAACACCTCATTGTAAACTATGTTCCTTGTTTTCCCTTGTGGAGCATATACAAATAGGTTTTTTGTTGCTGCCCACTCTTGAGCAGCCAACATACAGTTGTCCATGTGAGAAGCAGGGCTCTTCCAAGAGAAAACCAGCAACAGACAGTGTTTGACCCTGATATTTGTTTATGGACATGGCAAAAGTCACACGAAGGGGGAATTGTAGTCTTCTGAATGTAAAAGGAATGTCTGCTCCTGATAGAGTAAGAGGAATTCTTGGCATAAAGACGTCATCCCCTTTTGCACATCCAGAAAGAATGGTAGCCTCGATAACGTGTGACATCATTTTCTAAATAATGCTCATCTGTTATGTTCGGGTTAAAATTTCATCAACATCAAAAATATATGAATTTTCATGGGAGTTATGGCCGTTATGCAAAGGATATAATTTCCAAATTTCATAAAGATCCATTCAGTACTTTTGACGTAGTTTTGGATAAGAAAACAAATGACTAATGTGTGTGTTTGTGTGCATGTGTATGTGTGTGTGATGGGTGTATATATGTATAGATATCTGTATGCATGTATATATGTATATATGTGTACATATTACATGTACATCTATATATATATATATATACATCTACACATATGTATACATATACATGTATGTATAGATCTATATATATATACATATACGTGTACATCTATATGTATACATATACATCTCTCTCTCTCTCTCTCTCTCTGAAAGTATCTGTCATTACAGTATCGAAATGGTGTACATATACATCTCTCTCTCTCTCTCTCTTTCTCTCTCTGTGAAAGTATCTGTCACTACAGTATTGAAATGTGATTGTTTCAGTTAGTGGAATAGTTTCATTTTTAAAGTGAAAGTATTTGACACGAGTGTTTTTGTTTCACTTTTGATACGTAATACTTAAATAGTGGAGGAGATATTATGTTGCCGTGTGCTCGAACTCTGCAAGAAGTTAATAATTTTATTTGACTAAAACACAACTGGAACCGTAAGTAAGGCATGTGTAAAATTTGAATGAAATTGGTTGCGTAGTTCTCGAGTTTTAGGGATTCACACAGACAGACAGACAGACACACATTCTCATTTTTATATATATAGATTCCTGTTTTATTTCTTGGAAGGGAGTGGTAGTCAGAAGAAGACTGAGTGTGCAAGTCACTGGTGAATTTGATTCTTTTGTATGGGTGTGAGAGCTGGACTCTTACAGGTGATATAGAGCAAAGACTCCAGGCATTTGAGCACAAATGCTTCAGAAGGCTGCTACACATCCCCAACACAGAGCACAAAATGAACAGCAAGTGAAGAAATAGGCTGGCAGACAGGAACCGCTCCTTGCGCAGGTAAAAAAGGTGAAAGCTTGCCTGGTACGCTTATGTATCCTGCCACAACTTCCTGTCCCGAACCATTCTTCAGGGTAAAGTTAAGGGAGGACGAAAGAGAGGCAGACGGAGAAAATGTTGGTTAGACAACATCAAGGACTGGACAGGTGACAACACTGTGACCCTGCGGCCCTGCATGACAGAGAACAGAGACCCCACAGTGACAGCTGACCACGGAAGCGTCAAGGGTGGACTCCCAGTGACTGGCTGAATCCATTAAGGGATCTCGATTGATGAGTAGCCAGGAGAGGAAGAGTGACAACCATGGAAATTTTCAGAACATCTTGGGACTTTTGAAAGGTTATTTTCATTCGAGAGAGGAGGCCCGAGTGCTTGTAAGAAAGTGACCAACCTCACTGAAGAGGTAGGCATGGGCTAAATGTTTGTTAGCAGACAACACATTAACTGCCACATGGAAACAGAAAATGGCTTCACACACTTGTTGGTTCTTCTTCATTGCTGCCACTATGGCCGTTGCTCAGCATTCCGTCAGGGGTGGAATGGGTCACTTCCTTGTCAGAGTTGCTGCCAGCTCTCATTCAGACCACTCTGGTCTCTGCAGCTGAATCTCCTCCCCATCATTGCTCAATTTACAGATGAGTGGATTGCTTGGCGAAGATTTTATCATGGCACAAGCATTAGAGGGGTTGTCATCTACCCAGCAATACTGAAGAACTAACCCTCCTTCACTATCGTAAGAGGACAAATGAGGGAGAGACTGCGGGTGAGGTGAGGAGAGAATAATAGATGAGAGAGAGAGAGAGAGAGATGGCAACTATGTGTTTGATGGTAAGGTGAGTGATCGGTTGCTAGTTTGTAGAGATGAGTGACTGGGGACAGATGCAGAGCTATCACACATAGGGATGATATGGTACAGTGAATAAGAGAGAGAGAGAGAAGAGACAAGTGTGAAGGAAGTGGAGGAGTAATGGGGAGGGATTGAGAAGTAGGAAAAGAGGAGAGGTATCTCATCTCCCCCACCCCCACCCGCCACCTAGCATGACCCATGCTTTAGCCATCTCTTCAGCATGGTGGAGTAGGAGGGTATGGGTTTAGATGGAGTGAATTTCTCTCCAGTTCTGCCAGTCACCAGTCAATGCCATTGTTTGCCATCTCTTCTCAGAGAAGTCTCCTAGTTTCTTCCTCCCACTACACACATCCCATAAAACAGCTTCAATTCACACATCACATCTCATCATTCTTCTCCTGTCTAATCTTCTTTTCGGCACATTCATACTCCATTGTTCATACTCGCCAATATTACCCATCCCAGTGGAGCAATGCTCACTTCATTTATTCTCATTTTCGACTGAAATGTTTGTAGATTGGAAGGACATTAACATCATGAAAGTAGATTTTCAATGGACAACAACAAGACATTGACTTAATTAAAACAGTAATTAATACAACTTGGCAAGGACATTGCCATTAATTGAAATGTAAATGCACAACAACCAAAATGGAGGAACAAGATTATGAGGATCATCATCATCATCATCATCATCGTTTAACGTCCCCCTTCCGTGCTGGCATGGGTGGGATGGTCTGACAGGAGCCGGTCAGGCAGAAACCTGCATCAGTCTTCTGTGTCTGTTTTGGCAGGGTTTTTACAGCTGGATGCCTTTCCAAATGGCAACCACTTTACAGAGTGTATGGAGTACTTTTTAAGTGGCACCAGCACTGACAGGGTCACCAAGTAACTTGCAAGGCAAAGATCTTTTGAGAGGGGAGGGGGCATTGGAGGAGGGGATCTTGTGTCAGACGATGAAAGGTTATAGTGAGACAGAAACAGGGGTCTTGCTGGAGAGGAGGTACAAGGATACCTAGCATGCACAAACAAGAGAGGGGGAGGGGATAGGGGGAGAGAGAAAGAGATCAGGAATGAGGACAGAAACAGGTGTGCATGGTTGTCCAGCCTGAGGGAAGAACAAGAGAAGGAGAGGGAGAGAGGGGGAGGCAACAGGATAGAGATGGTGGCAAAGTGTGCCGGGCATGCTCACAAAGGATGGAGATCAGAATATAAATGGGATGGTCAAGTAAAGGCAGAAAGAGATAAAGATGGTGGCAAGTGGCAGGGCAGACCCTCGAGGTTCAAAGGTCATAATATAAGTGAGAGGATATTGCCAAAGAAGCAGGATTAGGGAGTGGTGGAGGCTGGCGGATAACAATGACACAGAGTAAAAAGGGCTGTGAGGAGAGGATTAGGGAGTGAAAGGTAAGCATAGTAGATGGGGGTGGAACACACGGGTCAGGGGCTAGCGGATAGCAATGATAGCAGTGAAGAGATCCCTGAGGATAGGGTTGGGGAGTGAGAGGTGGGTAGAGTGCATGAAGGAGAAGATGTGAGGAAGAGAAGAGATGTAGTTAGGTTTGTTGGGGGGGGGGTAGGATCTGAGAAAAGTTTTCTTGTTATATGTGGGTGGGACACACAGTGCTTCTAAAACTCAACTCCACTGAAATGGATGGGTCTTCTCAAGAACTTCATATTGCTAGACATCTCGGTCCATTGTCATTTCCTCCATGAGACCCAACATCCAGAGATCGGTCCTTGACACTTCATCCAATGTCTTCCTGGGTCTCCTTCTTGCATGGACACCATCCACTTTCAGTGATCAGCACTTCTTTATACATCTGTCCTCATTCATACACATCACATGTCCAAACCAATATAGTCTTCTCTCCTCCATGCTATATTTGATTCCACTTGTGCCCAACTTTTCTCTCAATACATTTGCACTTTGTCCTACATGTGCACTGACATTGTACATCCAACAGAACATACTGCCTTCATTCCTCTCTAGCCTACATATGTCTTCTGCATTCAGAGCCCATGTTGCACTACCCTGGAGTATAGCCGTTTGCACACAAGCATTGTATAGTCTACCTTTCACTCTGAGAGCGAGAGAGGCCTTTTGCTGCAACAGAGGTAATGGCTCTCTGAACTTCCTCCACCCAATTCTTATTCTAGAAACAATACTTTCAAAGCGTCCTCCACCATTGCTAATTTGGTTACCTAGGTAACAAACTATCTACAACCTCAAGAGGGCACCCCCTCCCGCCCACTTCTTTTTCAATTGTTTACAACAACAATAAACAACACTGTTACAATTGATATCTTTGGAAAGTTGATGACTGACACAATTTGGTGACTTCACTAGACACCCGCTACCCCTTCACATTGTCTGCAC
The DNA here is from genome assembly GCF_046866305.1 of Octopus bimaculoides. Lineage (NCBI taxonomy): Eukaryota > Metazoa > Mollusca > Cephalopoda > Octopoda > Octopodidae > Octopus > Octopus bimaculoides. The sequence goes on from NC_142928.1 coordinate 196,349,496, forward strand.
AGCAGTAATTAATGTCCATTATTTTCTAATTAGTGCCAGGGTTCTATTTATTTCAATGGAAACTTGAGAAATAAATGAAAAATAAACAATAACAACTGAAAGTAGTTAAAATATCACCATTTTTCTCCCGGTTGGCTCTTTGTGATGACACAGAGAGAAAGCAACGAATCTGAGATGATTGTCTGATGTCATCACCGGGGTGGGGAGGGAGTTCTCCTGAATGGTTTCACAAAACTTTAGGTAAACAAGAGAAATGTTGCTGTGATTTACTCAGATATTAGATGTCTCAACACCATTATTTATTCCTAAGTGCAAAGATACGGAAAACAAACGTTTCTCGGCCATTTTGCCCTTCTTTTAACCCTTTAGTGTTCAAATTAATGTCAAAAGTAATCCTTATTCATGTACACTTTAAAAAATTAATCTGGTATTATGTTGTAACTTCAAGATTTGAGAGATGTAATTGTTTATTTTTAGAATGACATTGCAGGGTAGATGTGAGATACTGGTTCTGGCCAGTTTGGGCATAAAATGAGTAGAATATTTGGGCCAGATATAGCCGGTTTAAACACTAAAGGGTTAAAATACAAATCAGCCCTGCTGGTTTCTGGACAGTTTTCTCCCTTCTTTTATTTTCCTCATCTTTTGCCCTTGTTTCTATTTTCCTTTCCATTGTCTTTTTCACTCTTCCCCTTTCTTTTCCATCAATTCTCTCTCAGCCAAATCACTCTTGTTCTTCCTCGACACATGATCCAACCACCTTATCGCATTTCTCTTTACAACACTCATCCACTGCCTCGTCTATGCCTTCCCATCATCCACTACAGTTCCACGTTTGTCTTCTCCATCAGTGATACTCTTGTTCACCCACCTGACCATTCTCATTTCCAACCCTAACCCTCTGCTACCTCCCCCACATCTCACATCCATCGCCACAATTCTTTCCACATATACAACCTACATCTTTCCCACCACTTTCAACAACCTCCCCACACACCCTCCACATCAGTCCACCCCTTAACTTCCAGAACACACCTCACTTGAACTTCTGCTGCCAAGTCTGATCCTCTGTCTCCAAGGTAACAAAACGCTGTCTTCCCCCTTTCCATAGTTCAGCCCAACACTCCCCCCATGAACACCTGACACAATCATCTTCACATCATTTTTAATCAATCCCTCCTCTACCACACATTCTATACAGTTAATATGTTCTTTTCCACATTCTCCACATCATCTTTTACCACTTCTTTCCACCCCACAATAAATAGAGTTATTATTTAACTACTCATCAAATTATCAACCTCACACACACACACACACTCTCTCTCTCTCTCTCTCTCTGTTTCTATTGTTTTCCGTGAACAAATACACATTCTCAAAGACGTGTGTAGAGTTTACATTATTATGTGTGTGTGCATGTGTGTCGTTATTTTAGGGTTTACTTTTCCAAGCTTGCTAGGGATCAGATGGAACTCCCTGACACAGGTTTTCTATGGCCAGATTTTTCTACACATTTCCAAGTCTGTATCTCCAGCTTTCCAGTTCCAGTCAAACCATCGAACCCATGACAGCATGGAAAGTGGCGGATGATGACGAAGATGATACCATTATCATTTAATGTCCGTTTCCATGATGGTACGGGTTGGGCAGAGTGACAGGAGCTGACCAGCTGAAGAGCTGCCTGGGCCCCCACCTCTTTTTTTGGCATGGTTTCTATGGCTGGATGCCCTTTCTAATGCCATATATGTAGGTATGTATATATATATATATATATATATATATATATATATATAGGTTGTGTTTAAAGTTTAGAGAGAAGGTTTTAAAATGCAGTATCCAAACCTTGTTTTGGATGTGTCCCTGGTAGTGTGCCCGGAGAGCATGTTCCCCTCATCCTGCCTCCTTAATAGATCTGCAAACTCCTTTAACCATACACCATCCTGCCACCAACAGTAGTGAAATGTTCACATTATGTAACCTGATAAGTTTTCTTCTGAACTGTGGGGTGCATTTGATTCCATTTTATTGTTCCCCACCCCCTAGCTTACAGTACACTCTGTCTTCTCTATTAATTATTTAAAATAATGGACAGCCATATACATGTACGAATGGACGGAAAACTGCTGCGTTGATCTCTTACAGAGATTTTAGAATGAGCATTTTTGCTTGTTGCAAAATCAGCCTCAGTGTGTTCGCTTGATATCATGGCAAGCAGAGGTGAGCTACTGCCATCTCTAAGGCAGAAATTTCCCATAACCAGGCTGGTCTGTTGGTCCTGTTGCTAGAAAGTGGTAGGGGTTCGCTCCCCTGCTTGCAATATCTTGGATGCAGCTGTGCATCGTTATCCAGTTAGAGGAGATGTCCTCTTGGGGTTAAAAAAAATCACAGTAAAGTCTGTTCAAATGGACAACCACGTTGAAGTGGCTACAAACATTGCTTGTTAGCAGAATGACTGTGTTGATATATCTTACAAAGATTTAAAAACTAGCATTTTTGCTTAGCCTCCCCACCACCACCACCACCCTGATTGGCTCCCGTGCCAGTGGCACATAAAAAGCACCATTCAAACATGGCCGATGCCAGTGGCACGTGAAAAGCACCCACTACACTCCCGGAGTGGTTAATGTTAGGAAGGACATTCAGCTGTAGAAACATTGCCAGATCAGATTGGAGCCTGGTGAGGCCTCCTGGCTTGCCAGTCCTCACTCAAACCGTCCAACCTATGCCAGCATGAAAAACGGACGTTAAACGATGATGATAACAACTATAATAATTATAGTCAAGCTACAAAATATGTCTCCTTATCTTGACATCACTTGATGGTTGTAAACAAGTGTCCCTGTCATACATTAAATGTCTTTTTTTTACAAATTTTCCATGAAAACCTCTCCACCCAAGAGGAAATATTATCTGGTAACAGGTGAGGGTTGTCAACAGGAAACGCATGTGACCACAGGACAGTCTCAACAAGTTCTGCATGCTAAAACAATGACGGCTATGTTTTTAATTAGAAAATTACTATTTTTAAATCTCACAACGAGAGATATTCAGTAACAGTACTTTGGAGTAAAGATTGTTTGCCAACATAACATGGCAGTCCTGGTTTAGGACAAATGTTGCTGTAATTTAACCCCAGGAGACAACGTCTCCAGCTGGCTATACAACATGATCTGTGTCCTTATATAAAAATAGTAATTTTCTAATTCATAGATCAGTGACTAGTTGTCACTTTGAAAACTATATATTTCAAGCAGGAATTTGGCAGCGCCACCTCTACCCAAACAATTATTCTGTGCTGATGAAGGGAAATAATCCGGAAATCATAATACACAGATATTGTTTTGAGCTGAGTGGGGGTGCTAGATTCCCTTGTTTGAAAATATAAGGACACAGATCATGTCGTATAGCCAGCTGGAGACGATGTCTCCTGGGACTAAATTACAGCAACATTCGTCCTAAACCAGGACTGCCATGTTATGTTGGCAAACAATCTTTACTATGTTTTTTAATTCCCATCATGACAAAGAATTTCTTTTGTTTCCAAACCAAACTTTTCAGACATGCTAGATTCATTTATTGAAGGAGAAGAATTATTTACAATGAACGAACACTTATCAACAGATTTCATTCATTTCCAAATACAAAATGTTTTATAAGCAAAGACAATGAATTCACTAGAAAATAGAACACTGAACATATGAGGAATTATAATGATAATAATAATAATGATGATGATGATGATGATGACAGAAGTAGTGAATAAGAACAATAATAATAATTGTTGCTAGTATATTCACATATTTATATTCATTGAAATAGCAATAACAATGGTGATTATCATAAATAATAGAGTCTAATGAATTTGAAATTTGTTTCATGTGTTGATAAACCTCCATCCCTGACCACCACCACATTCAATGTAGACAATGTGAAATTAAATTTATGTAATGTTTGATTATTAATTGTTGTAATTACACCTGAATAATTGATAAAAAGTCATTATACAAGGAAAGAGATATTTAGAGACATTACTACACAATAAACAAACAAGAATGCTGTGGCTTCCGATTTCAGGCATTTGGGAAACAAATGCTTAGGAACAGACATGGCTGTCTGGTCAACTGGTCAAGAAGTTTGCTTCCCAACAACGAGGGTTTGAGTTCAATCCTTGGCACCTCAGGCAAGTGTCTTCTACAATAGCCTCAGGCTGACCAAAGTCTGGTCAGTGAATTTGGTGAACGAAATTTGAAAAGAAGCCTCTTGTGTGTGTGTGTGTGTGTGTCTCCTGTTGTTGGTATTGCTGGGTAATTGTCCCCAAGCATCACTCCCATACAAGAAGCGCCCCTCGTTTCCAGTCATCCATGAAAACACTGGGAAATATTGGAAATGGGTGAGGACTGGAGACAGAAAGGGCATCAGCCATAGAAAATTGATGTCAGTTATGTTCATGTTTAGACTGCGTGGTTTCAGCTGTGTAGGTGTGGACGCACACACAAATATTCAAGGTCTTATAATACTTCTGCTTGTTTCTTGATTACTTAGTCCGTTCATAACGCTTCCATGTGATTAGTTGATAGGAGAGGGATGGGGAGCGGAAGAGAGAGAGAGAGAGAGAGATGGGGGGGGGAGAAATGTGTAAGATTTTTTTATTTTTTGGAAATAAGTTTCTTTCCTCCGTTACTTAGCCTGCCTGTAACGCTTTCATGTGATCAGTTGAAGGGAAAAGCAAAGAATGAAAGAAAAAGGAGAGAGAAAAGGAGGGTAAGGTGAAGCGTGAGAGAGAAAGAGGGAGAGTGATAGAGAAAGAGGGAGAGTGCTGTGTGTTAAGTCTATAGAATTGTGCATCAAGTATAATAAAGTGTATATATACAAAGTGCATTGAGTATATAAAGTGTATATATACAAAGTGTATTGAGTAATCATCATATTCCAATTTCTTTCACTTTTCACTGATTAGCAGATGAGAGATTATCTTTTGATATAGACACAACACAGGCTACACGTTCAGGTTTTTTGGATAAAGTTTTCAGAAATAATCCAATAAAGTTTACCCTTAATTCTGTGAAATATTCACGGGTCCTGCTAGTAAGAAATAAATTCAGCTGTGTGTGTATGTACCACACACACACATATATAAATTAGACAAACCAAAAAGAGAGAGGAATGGAAGTAGTATAATGAGAGGTTGTTGAATGTGAAGACTGCATCCCTTTTTCAACACTGTCATGCATTAGATGGTTCAACCTGATGAGCCAGAAGGCTGTCCCAAGTTCCAATGTCCGCTTTGAAATGGTTGGTTCCTAACACATACCATATGCTTATCATTATCATCAAAATGATGATCCTACATGTATCTTAATAAGTAATATGCTCTGTGATGGGTTATAATCATCACCCAACTTCTATTGTGGCATGAGTTGGGCAGTTTGACCGGAACCAATTTGCATCAAGCTCCAGTGTCTGCTTTGGAATGGTTTCGATGGCTGACGGCCCTTCCTGATGTCAATCACTTTACAGGGTAAAGTTGAGTGATTCTTCTGTGGTCAGGAAGTGAGTAATCCATCTCTGACGAAGCAGTATTAAATACTGAAACTAGTCACCCTGAATACTTTTTCTACCCAGAGAGAAAACCTTGTGATTTATCCAGGGAAGGAGTAAGGCAGCTAATTTACATGGCAAAACCAACATGAAAGTTTACTAAAAACACACTGTAAAAGTTCACCTTGCATTTCTAAAGAGGTGTGTGTGTGTGTGTGATATTTAGTTTATTTATACAGCATCTCAAAGCAAATTCAAGTGAAAGAAGATTCCATTTGAAAGAAGTGACAAGTGTTGAAATAAAGCACCCTGTCTAAAATATATGCTTCCACTGAATTAAAGTTTTCTTGCAGGATGATCACAGCTGCCACCTCTTTCACCGTAACCCACACTGCTCGATATTTTAAGCAGCATGTAAAATGCATCATCCAAATGTGGTCGATGCCAGGCCCACCTGACTGGCTCCTGTGCCGGTGGCACATAAAAAGAACCATCCAAATGTGGCCGATGCCAGGCCTACCCGACTGGTTCCTGTGCTGGTGGCACATAAAAAGCACCCACTACACTCTCTAAGTGGTTGACGTTAGGAAGGGCTTCCAGCTGTAGAAACACTGCCAGATCAGACTGGAGCCTGGTGCAGCCTCCTGGCTTCCCAGACCCCAGTCGAACCGTCCAACCCATGCCAGCATGGAAAGTGGACATTAAACGATGATGAAAAACTGATCTGAGGTTAAACAACAACAACAACAAGATTTGGAAACTATGCAGTTCTGTATTCAACCCGCTGCACATCCCTTTAAACAAGTGTCTTCTGCTACACCCCAGTGTTGATCAGTACCTTGCAAGTGGAATTTGGTAAACGGATTCTGTGTGAATGTGTGTGTGTGTGTGTACATCAGTGTGTGAACCAAAAAGCTGGTGTTTTATAAATGAAATCCCTTGAGATATTTGTTCTGCAGTGAGTTACAGACACTCCCTCATGATTGTCATTGGTGGAAATACAATGACCGAATGATTGCTTGAAAACCCATAACCAACAATGCCACTGCTACCACCACCACCATCACCATCATTGTTCAATGGTGGCATCATTAAATAAATATATAAATCAATAAATAAATCCCCCCCCCACTTCAGTATATTGAATCAGTAAAAGTCTAAGACAAACAAATAAAGATTGAGGAAATAAATTCTTGGATCTTGAAAGTGGTTAATGGAATTAGAGATGTTGCAACTCAAGTGGCTGCTTCTCAAAAAATCTAACAACAGCAGCAGCAGCAAGATTGCATCAGCGAAAACTAATTGAAATGGTTCCATTATTTATTAATTTGAAACATTTCAAGAGCTTCGGTTTGTAAATTCTAATGGCCTACTAAGAGCAATAAAAGTCAGACAATTACAAGAACCACATTGGCAACAATGGAAACATTTGCACCAATAGAATTGTCTCTTTAACAACAACAGAGAAAAAAAAAAAAAAAAATCTTCAGTTTTGATCTGATTAGACATAATGACACTGAGGAAATTACATAAAAATAGAAAAAAATAAGATACATGTGTATACGTATATAGATACACACACACACACATACATGTGTGCATGTGTGTATATAAATGTATGTAGACAGAAAAACAAGGAAAAAAAAAAACCCAACCAAGATATGTATGTCATAAATTGTGTTCTTTATAAACCGTTTCCTTGGCAACAAGATCTTTTGCTATGAAGTGGATACGATATTGATTTCTCAAAGAATGGTTGGTGCAAGACTTTGGAGAGGGAAAAGTAAACATAATTATGTCATGTTGGTTCCTTTTAAAAGATTACTGCTGCAAATGGTTCCAAGTGAACCGAAATGGCTTCAACAAGGAATGGTAACACACAACAACAACAACCACAACAACCAGGCAGCATTTAATGGCAGCGGTTTTTAGATTTAAGTCTTATCAGTTTTAGTAAAAACGGTTTAAAGATGTTTCTGTCTATAAACTAAAGACACAGAATCACGAACTTCCTGCAGACCCATTGCTTAACCCTTTGGCATTCACATCAGACCACATCAGATATTCTACCTGTTTTGTGTTCAAATTGTCACAATCTGGTCTCATTCACCTAAAAATAAACAATCACGTCATTGAAATTTCAAAGCTACAAGATAATGCCTGATTAATTCAAAGCAATTGGAATTAATAAGCATTACATTTGAGAGTGTAATTTAAATGCTAACGAATTAACTCTTTTGTTGCTTATCAAGTATTTTTGTTCAAATATGCTGCTTTTATTTCAAATAATGACGAATTTAGTAAAATAACTTTGTCATTATTAAACTGGCATTTGAAACATAAATTAACACGGAATTTTGATGAGGCGCAGGAGTGGCTGTGTGGTAAGTAGCTTGCTTCCCAACCACATGGTTCCGGGTTCAGTCCTAATGCGTGGCACCTTGGGCAAGTGTTTTCTACTCTAGCCTCGGGCTGACCAAAGTCTTGTGAGTGGATTTGGTAGACGAAAAACTGAAAAAAGCCCGTCGTATATATGTATACATATATATATGTATGTGCGTGTATATGTTTGTGTCTGTGTTTGTCCCCCCCAGCATCACTTGACAACTGATGCTGGTGTGTTTACGTCCCCGTAACTTAGCGGTTTGGCAAAAGAGACCGATAGAATAAGTACTAGGCTTCTAAAGAATAAGTCCAGGGGTTGATTTTCTCGACTTAAGGCAGTGCTCCAGCATGGCCGGAGTCAAATGACTGAGACAAGTACAACAGTAAAGAGAGAGTAGAGAGCAGGTTTTAATTTAGATCAATTTAACCCCCTCCCCCCTTTTTTACCATATTTCTGTTGAAATGCATTGAAATCAAATAATTTTGATAATAATGAAAAATTTAGTAAAACAAAATAACTTCATTAAAATTAATGTGAAATTTTGATGGACAATTTTGATTTAGATAACTTTAAAAGAGGGAATTTGTATCTGGAACCAGGGACAGTCTCAGGTGGGTTGCTATGAAAAGGGTTCAATTAATTAAACTCAATTTTCAATTATGTGGTTGTGTCAACAATTTTATTTTTTAAACAAATACAAGAATAAAAGAAAAAAAAATTCTTAAATGTAGAAAAAAACAAACAAACAGAAACTATTGGCTGAGAATAAAATTCTCTTTTTCCTGTTTCAACTGATTTATGGTTATTCTACGAGAAGAATGCAATCAAAAGTGTTTACACAAGTGAATTGAATTTAGTTTTATTATGAAATTTTTTTAAATAGCAAAGAAATATATTTTAAACAGCTGAAATAATTCCAAAAATTTTAACGATTCTCAGCACTCATTAATACTTTGAAGTTTCAAGGCTGGATTATTGATTATCATATCTAGTATTGATTGGATTTCAGGAGAATTTCTAAATCAATCTCAATCAATAATTAATTCTGTCGGGGTTAACGAGAATTACACAAATGAAAATGTCTGGATTTAATTTTGTTAGGAGCAATTAACCTTCATCCAGCAAATATATAACCAAAGCAGTTCCATCTTTGACATTCATACCTTTTATTCAGACATATCCAAACGTGATCGATGCCAGTGGCCCCTGACTGGCCCCTGTGCCGGTGGCACATAAAAAGCACCCACTGCACTCTTGGAGTGGTTGGCGTAGAAACCTTGGATTGGAGCCTGGTGCAGCCTCCTGGATTGCCAGTCCCCGGTCAAACCATCCAACCCATGCCAGCATGGAAAGCAGATGTTAAACGATGATGATGATGATCCTAGGAGTATATTATATATAGTATCCTTCTTTTAAAGATGGTAGAGTGTGACTTGGAGATTTAGTTGCTATTTCTAGTTATCTGAGAAACCTACTTCCAAATAGACTCCAGTTGAGTTTCAAGTTCAAATCCTGTTAATGTTAAGCTACACTCAATGAGACAAGTTTGTGGTGAGTGGTAGTGGTGGTGGGGAGGGCAACAATAGCAGGTTGAATAGAAATGGTCCTCACTAGACAGGGTATAGAACTGTTAAGTGAGTATCATCATTAAGTTAGTCAATACCAGTAATATAATAGGAACCAACCACACTACTGTTGACCACCAACCACAACGGTATCATCATCATCATCATCAATAATAACAATGATGCTAGTTTTAACTACAGTGAAATAAGATAATATTTTAGCCCTTTTTGCGGCCAACCCATCCCAAACCACTCCTTCTTCTATGGAAAGTGTTGCCACATCCTCCAGACTCTCCACACTTGGTGCCAACAGATGTTCATCTCTTTCGACCACTTTCGAATGCTTTGCATGGTGAATTGTTCAATAATGAAATGGAATTGGTTGGACGAATCCTTTGAGTCAAGACTGTGAGATTTCTACCACCAAGGCATCGCAAAACTTATCAAATGATGGGAGGAAGTCATAAATGACAACAGAGAATATTTTATTGAGTAATTTGTTGTAGTTTTTTATTTTGTTTAAAATAAATTTGAAAAAATATTCAACCCAATATGATATAAATTTCTTGTTTTAAGTTGATCTAGACGCAGGAGTGGCGGTGTGGTAAGTAGCTTGCTTACCAACCACATGGCTCCGGGTTCATTCCCACTGCGTGGCACCTTGGGCAAGTGTATTCTACTATAGCCTCGGGCCGACCAAAGCCTTGTGAGTGGATTTGGTAGACAGAAACTGAAAAATGCCCATCGTATATATGTATATGTGTGTATATGTGTGTGTGTGTGTGTTTGTGTGTCTGTGTTTGTCCCCCTAACATTGCTTGACAACCAATGCTGGTGTGTGTACGTCCCCGTAACTTAGCAGTTCGGCAAAAGAGACTGATAGAGTAAGTACTTGGCTTACAAAGAATAAGTCCTGGGGTCGATTTCCACCACTAAAGGCGGTGCTCCAGCACAGTTGCACTTAAATGACTGAAAGAGTAAAAGAGAATAGATGAAACCCTTGCCTGTGAGCAGCAGCAGCAGTTTCAGATGTGGAAGCAGAACTCCATTGTGGGCCCTATTTGAGCCTTGTCAATAACTGCTGGGGATTTGAAACATTTCCTGGCCCTGAAAGGAAAGGCCAGTTTTTGGGAAGTGCTCATAGCTATGTTGCGGATGTGCTTTTCGTGAAGTGAGATCTCCAGTGATAGTGAGGCCTAACATTTGGAGCTGTTGTCAGAGACCCAGCTGAGTGTCCCTCCAGTTTATAATGGTAAGGGTAGGGACTCTGTGTGTGTGTGTGTGTGTGTGTGTGTGTGTGTGTGTGTTCAGTGCTGTTTTCTTGATATGAGTAGTGCTTGAGTTTTTTGGCTGTCAAAGAGACAACACTAACATGGCCCCTATGAGAGGAGGAGGGATTTTTGAGGTTTCCATTCATGAAATTGGAAGGGTGTAGCTCAAGTGGTTAGGGTGTTGGACTCATGATTGTAAGGTTATGGTTTCAATTCCTGGACCAGGTGATGCACTGTGTTCTTGAGAAAAACACTTCATTTCGCATTGCCCCAGTCCACTCAGCCGGCAAAAATGAGTAATTCTGCAACAGATCAGCGTCCCATCCAGGTGGGGAATTTATATGCCACAGAAACTGGAAAACCAGTCCTTATGAGCCTGGCATGGCTTGAGAAGGAAACAGTTATTCTATGTATTTTATTAATGAAATCAATGCAGCTTTTACGGGAGTTGTCTGGGCTGTGGGTGGATGATGGATGGTTGTGGGAAGGGTTAGGGTGGAATTAAGGGTAGCATATCTATGGAAGAATGGGTGTGGTCGGTTGGATATGGTGGCAAGAGTGTGGGGACAGAAGAGAACCCTGAGGAACAGCAGAGGTTATTCATCATCATCATCATCATCATCATTTAACATCCGTTTTCCATGCTGGCATGGGTTGGATGGTTTGATTAAGGTCTGGTTTAGTGGAAGCTATACAGTGCTATACAAGGGTACCACAGGAAGGAAGGAAGGAAGGAAGGAAGGAATGTTAGATAAGGGTACCACATGAAAGCAAATACATAGCAAGGTTTTTTTTGTTTGTTTTACATAAGTGGCCAGGTAGAGGGCAGTGTCCATTAGTCTTTCTAGCACCACTGTGAATGAGGCAAAGGAATCTCTGTCTGTTGGTCAAACAATGTATGGAGGTGAGATGTGAAAGAAACTTGTTATTTGTCTTACATCAGTAGACATAATTGATAAGACGAGAAAGGTAATTAGCATTAATTTTTTAATCAGAAAATAGCACTAATTCCTGATGGAGTAATTGTGTAATATGCAATGTAGGGATGATTCGATGTAAAAACCATTCAGAAATGTCAAATGTAATGAATGGAAGAAAAGGAATAACCATTCCAACACACCAAGTAACACCTTTGGGATTAAGTGGCCTACCTTTTTTCACAGGTGTGCCAGAGAATCAAGACAATAATGGGTTCAATTAAAAACAAAAATTAACCTTTTCAACCTTTGAGAACAGCTTTTTCCTATTGTACCCACCCACTCCTCCTTGCACCCCAGCTTCAAGCTTATTATCTTTTGAAGGTGACACCTCATCACCAATGTTTTTATCACTTTCCTGCTCCCTGCCCCCACATTTCTAAAATAGGACTAGTCATGTTGCCCCTCCACAGCAACAAACCAGTTCTGGTCCTTTCATACTTTACTCCTCTCCTTATTCTTCCATTTCCACTTAAGGTTTGTGGTCTTACAGGCTGCATGGTGACCTCGCAATATGAAAAAAAGCACCCAGCACATGTTGGGGTTAAGAAGATTGTCCAGCCATAGGAAACATGGTACACTGCCCATTGCATCTAGTCAAACCGTCCAACCCATGCCAAAGGCGACAGTTCTATATTTGACAGATGAGGAATTATTTACATTTGACAGATATTTGTCCTCATCTTGTTTGTTGTTAACACAACGTTTCGGCTGATATACCCTCCAGCCTTCATCAAGTGTCTCGGGGAAATTTCGAACCTGGGTTCTCATTCCTAAGGTATTTTTCAATGTTATTATTATCATTATTCAGGTCACTTCAATTCCCACCATCCATAGAGTGTAAAGAGAGGGATTGCTCAGTGCCTAAAACATTGAGCAAAGAATATAAGTAGCGATTGTGATACCCACCACGAAGAAATGATCAAGTTCAATAACGATCTGTTACACAACAACTACCCCAAAAGTATTCCATCCATTCCAATTATGAAGAAGAGAGAGAATGAGGCCAATAAACTGTCCACAGTGTGTCAACCCTATGTGAAAGGCCTCCCCAAAAAGATACAAAAGATATGCGGCCCATATGACATCAGGACGGTATTCAAGAGCAATACAACACTTTGCAAATATCTCCTTCGAGCAAAACCACCAACAGAAGAGAATATGATTAAGAATTGCGTGTATTCCATCCCATGCAGTTGTGGTAGGTTATACAAAGGCGAAACATGCCTCTTCCTCAAAATAAGGGTAGACAAACATCGCAAAGCTGTGACATGGGGAAATATTGATAAAACGGGTATGTAAAAAGGGAGACCACTTCCCCCTGTGGGATGAAGATAAAATAATAGACAGAGATCACCACTAGAAAATATGAAAACTAAAAGAAGCAGCACATATGCTAGGACACAACAACCTCCTAAGCAGACCAAGTGCAGATATGAACAGCATATGGGAACCGATATTTAGGAAGGATTGGGAAATATTAGATTTATAAGCCCTAAAATTCACTCCATAATTGCCCATGGGCATATGGCATAGTGGTTAAGAGCACGGGCTACTAACCCCAAGATCCCGAGTTCAGTGACCTGAATAATAATAATATTGTAAAATAGCTTAGGAATGAGAACCCAGGTTCGAAATTTCCCCTAAGACACCTGATGAAGACTGGAGAGTACATCAGCTGAAACATTGTGTTAAAAACAAACAAGATGAGGACAAATATCCATCAAATGTAAATAATGAACTAAGGCTGCATCGAATACACAAAACCTGGAAACAAAGAGATGGGATGATCATGGCTGGAATGCTTTGAAATAACAACTATAAAGTAAAATAATCACAGATTCAGTTGGAAAGGTGCGTCTGTATTTGTTCAGTCAAAGTTTGGTCAAGGCTGAAAGCTTCTTACTCATGATAAAAAGTATTTTATAAGAGAACAGACGATATCTCAAGTGTTAAGAGAGAAGATATTGTCAACTAACAAGATAAACGACATTATCAAATAAAAGAGACATTTGAGAAGATAAAAACAAAAGGAGAAAACATAAGTGAGAAACCGACCCCTTTCCAAACAGACACACCTCAACATGACTGACGAATGACATTCCTTTACACACTTCTACATTGTGGGAAATGACATTCCTCTATGTATACACCCACACATGCACACAAACACACATACCTTCACCTTTGTAATATGTGACCGGAGAGAGAGGTGGTGAGCTGGCAGAGTCGTTACCAAGTGGGACAAAATGGTTTGCAGCATTTTGGCTGTCTTTACCTTTCATCTTTCCGGGGTCAATAACATTAGTACCAGTTGCATACTGGGGTTGATGTGACTGACTTATCCCCTCCCCTGATGATGATGATGATGATATGAATGTGTCAGGTGTTCACAAATCTGTAAATAATGTAGAGCTGAGTCAACCTGTTATTAAATACTTATAACTCCAGCTAAATGCATTTTGAGTGCTATTTTCATCTGTCCAGGCACTCTTGGGGGGGGGGGAGTGTATATTATCATCATCATCATTTAACATCTGTTGTCCATGCTAGCATGCTAGAAGGCTGCACCAGACTCCAGTTTGATTTGGAATGGTTTTCTATGGCTGGATGCCCTTCTTAATGCCAACCACTTTAAGAGTGTAGTGGGTTCTTTAATGTGTCACCGGCATGAATGCCATTTGTGTGACAGTGGTATCTGCCACGAATGCAATTTTGCTCAGCTTGACGGGTCTTCTTCTCAAGCACGACATAATGCCAAAGGTCTTGGTCATTGCTACTGTGTGGCCCAACACTCAAAAGGAACTCAGTACCATGCCTCCATGAGGCATGCTTGAAAGGAATTCAGCCACCTCACCTCCATGAGTCCCAACGCTCAAAAGGAACTCAGCCACTTTGCCTCTGTGAGGCCCAATATTCAAAGGTTGATTTTTTACGTGCCACCAACACAGGTGCACTTGGTTTGACAGGTCCTCTTAAGCAGAGTAAACTGCCAGAGGTGTTGGTCATTAGACATTGCCTCTGTGATGTTCAAAGGTCGATGGTCATGCTTCACCACCTTGGCCCATGTACTCCTGGGTTTACCTCCTCTATCACAGGTTCATGTTTTACCTTAATTTATTTCTAAAGTCAGAGTTGTCTCACATTTGGCCTTCTGACCCAACCCCATTTTAATTTATGTTTAACACACCTGTATGTATATACATTAAAAATCTTTACATTATCTTTTATCTTTTACTTGTTTCAGTCATTAGACTGTGGCTATGCTGGGGTAGGAGACAGGTATCAACATTCCCATGTAGCAGGCTTGAAAATTGTAAAGAGATCCTTTGTTACACGAAACCATTGGTAGCCTTATTAACCCACAAATAAAGAATATTTATCCACAAATTCAGTGTTAAGTGCTCATTCTCACTACTTGATATTTGCACACACATACACACCTCTACATTACCACAGTACATACAATTGGGAAACAGCCACATTTCTCTGTACACGAAAACACTATATTATGAATGATAGGGTAGGGAGGACTTTTCTGTTGTCTTCAGTAGAAATTTATTAGTCATAAGTTCAATTATTCCTCAATACAGTAACCAATTCCTTGTCCTGTGATGTTACTCAAGTCATTACTGTTTAACCCTTTCGATATCAAACCGGCTGAAACTGGCTCTGGCTCTGTAGTACAAATGCCTTGTTTTCATATGTTTTGAATTAAAATCTTCCACCAAACCTTAGTCACAATTTATGTTCCTAACACTAGCTTTATGATAACAAAGTTATTTTACTAAATTCTTTGTTATATTTAAAATTAATTGAAAGAAACACAGAACATCTCTACAGAAATCTGGTAATGAAAGTTGCTGAGTGTAGAGGTGAAGAATTGAGATTAAGAAAGATTTTGAGAAAAAAAGAGAGAAAGGTGACATTGCAGACGCAGCACATTTGGTTGAGTGGCACAATGACATAACAGGATGTCTTTTCGTTTATCTCTTGTTTCATGCTGGGGTCCTGCCTTGAAGAATGGTAAATGAAGGAATGGACTCCAGTACTTATTTTTTAAACCTGATACTTATTCAATCTCTTTGCCTAACTGCTAAGTTACAGGAACACACTGACACCAGTGGTCAAGCAGTGATGGGGGGAGGGGGACAAACATACACACACATGAATATCTATCTATCTATATATATATATATATATATATATATATATATATATATATATATATATATATATATATATATGTGTGTATTTCTTCTATCTTAATGAATAAAAATTCTTCTGATAGAATAAATGGTTTAATAGAAACCAATGTAGCAAAGAACACAAAATAACTGTGGTTTAGTTCCTGTTTTTAAGGCAGGAACTCCTTGAAATTTGGGGTATTTGAGTATATTTAAGAATTTAAGAATTGGAGAAAATGCATGTTATAATTGCATACTTTATTCCTACATATGTTTCAAAGGATTACAACCTGTGTGATCCATAGGGATCTTTGATATTAAAATTGTAACCTTCTCATCAGGGAAAGCATGGGAATCATCTTAAACGTAAGACATTATGACTGAGTATGAAAACAATAGATGGATAAGGTTATGACTTGATTCATTTGAAAAAAATCGTTAGAGAATTAGACGCTGCCGGATAGTGGGTTGGACAACACATACATATAACTGTGTGAGAGCGTACATGCATACATAAATACACATACACAAACACACACATATACATGCATACTGATACACACACACACACATATACATATATGCATATACACATACATACACATGTGCACTTGTATATACATATGCATATATATATATATACACACACACACACATATATATATATACACATACATACATATATATATATACACACTCATACGTCCACATTTATACATATGTACATACGTACCCACGCATATACAAGTATACACGTGTGCGTGTCCCCATATACACATATGTATCCATCTACATATACACACATGTATAAATAGAAATAGATTCATGCACATACACATAGCTATACATCTACGCCTATTACCTAATCAAATAAACAGATTCGCATATACATATACATACATGTATACATATGTAAACACACGTATGCACATACATACATACATACAAATACATATACACATACATATACATATATATATATATACATGTGTGTATAAAAATAACTCAAGTGTTTTTATATATACATACATACACACACCCATATACATACATCCACATATCCATATATGTGTGTACATGCATACATATACATATACACACACCTATATATACATTCATATATATTTTTTTCGTACACACACACACACACACACATATATACACATACACACATGTACACATACATATACATACATAAACACACATACACGCATATATACATACACACACATACATATAGAAATATGTACTTACATACAGAACCTAATAACGCATATATATGGTTTTATACAAATACATACACAATTATACATGCTTACCTATACGTAGATTTGTACACATATACACACATATATATATATATATATATATACACTTACAAACATACATACACCCCACCACACAGGTATACATGTATACATACATACACACATCCACACACCTATATACCCATATACACACACACACACACACACCTATATACCCATATACACACACACACACACACACACATATATATATATATATACACACACATATACATACATATATATATATATATATATATATACATATATATATATACACATACACACAAATACATGCACATACACACATATACACATACCCATACAAACATACACATACATACACATACACATACATACACATATACATATATATATATATACATATATATATACACACATACATACACAGACACATACATATATATACACATATATATATATGTGTGTGTATATACACATACATACACATGTGGACACGCACACTCACATAAACTTGTATACACAATCATATACACACATTTATATTTACACATACATAAACATCTAAATGTTTACTTATATTTTTTTTTAAATATAAATAAAAATTACATCTACACAAATATGCTCCCATACTTATTCACAAGTACATTCATATTTGAATATATAAACAAACCTATGTTTTAATAAATACATTTTTACACAAAAACGTCCATACATCCAAAAAATCATACGCAAATGCATATTTATATATTTTTAAAAAATAATATTGATAAGAGTCAGAACATAGGAAGTTGGAAATTTTTTGGTATTATTTATCCACCACTATTTGTGTTTCATTTGCTAATAAGAATTACAGCATTTTACATGTTAGAGAGACATGTAAGGAATTTCTGCTTAGATGCCCGCCCCGACTGGCTCCTGTGCCGGTGGCACGTAAAAAGCACCATCCGTATGTGGCCGTTGCCAGTGCCATCCAACTGGCTCCCGTGCCAGTGGCATGTTAAAAGCACCCACTACACTCTCAGAGTGGTTGGCATTAAGAAGGGCATCCAGCTGTAGAAACCTTATGAGATCAGATTGGAGCCTGGTGCAGCCATCTGGCTCTCCAGACCTCAGTCAAACCGTCCAACCCATGCCAGCATGGAAAGCAGACATTTAACAATGATAATGATGATGATGATATCCTTCAGACAGAGAAATTCATCATTATTTAACGTCCGTTTTCCATGCTGGCATGGGTTGGACGGTTTGACTGGGGACTGGCAAGCCAGGAGGCTGCACCAGGCTCCAGTCTGATTTGGCAGAGTTTCTACAGCTGGATGCCCTTCCTAATGCCAACCACTTCGAGAGAGCGCAGTGAGTGTCTTTCCCCTGCCACCAGCATGTAAAAATATAACAAATTTAATATTTGGATGAAGTGTTTATATTTAGTAATCAGGAGCAGCATAGATAGTTTGGGGTGGGGGGGGGGGGAAGAGCAAGTCAAGCATTATAGAAAAAGGAAAGAGAGAGTTATACACACAGACATACACACACATTTATACACATCATGGGTATGTATAGAAAACCATACACATGTATGGGATTTTACCTTACCATCCCAACATGGTCGATGACAGCCCCCTTGCCCCGAGTGGCTCCCGTGCCAGTGGCATGTAAAAAGCACCCACTACACTCTTGGGGTGGTTGGCGTTAGGAAGGGCATCCAGCTGTAGAAACCTTGCCAGGTCAGATTGGGGCCTGGTGCAGCCTTCTGGTTTGCTAGACCCCAGTCAAACCGTCCAACCATGCCAGCATGGAAAACGGACGTTAAACAACGATGATGATGATGATTAAACATGTATATGATAGGCACTCTGCCGGTTACAAAGATGAGGGTTTCAGTTGATCCGGTCAATGGAACAGCCTGGTCGGGAAATTAACATGCATGTGGCTTGAGCATTCATAAACACATGTTCCCTTAATGTAGATCTCAGGGAGATTCAGTGTGACACAGAGTGTGACAAGGCTGGCCCCTTTGAATTACTGGTACAACTCATTTTTGCCAGCTGAGTGGACTGGAGCAACGTGAAAATAAAGTGTTATGCTGAAGGACACAACACATAGCTCTTTTAGCTTTTACTTGTTTGTCATTAGACTGCGGCCATACTGGGGCACTGCCATGTAGGGTTTTAGTTGAATAAATTGACACCAGGACATTTTTTTCAAAGTCTAGTACTTATTGTATCAGTCTCTTTTGCTGAAGTGCTAAGTAACGGAGATGTAAACACACCGACATCATTTGTCTAGTGGTGGTGGAGACATAGGACAAATACACACACACACACACAACAGGCTTCTTTCAGTTTCCATAAACCAAATCCACTTATAAGGTTTTGGTTGGCCCAAGGCTATAGTAGAAGACACTTGCCCAAGGTGACACGCAATGGGAC